>NC_142871.1:82470000-82547500 GCF_051225735.1 Oryctolagus cuniculus | reverse complement strand
TATGGCATTTGAACTGTATCTCAATAAAACTGGTTCAAAATGGGGCCGGCGCTGTGTTGCAGAGGGTTAACACGCTGGCCTTCAGGGCTGGCATCTAATATGGGTGCCGGTTCAAGACTTGGCTGCTCCACTTCAAGTCCAGTTCTCTGCTATGGCCTGGGAAAGCAGTAGATGACCTAAATCCTTGGCCCCCTGCACCCACGTGGGAGACCGGGAAGAGGCTCCTGGCTTCTCTGTCCATTCCAGCCAATTGGGGAGTGAACCAGCGGATGGAAGACCTCTCTCTCTCTCTCTCCTCTCTCCTCTCCCTGTGTAACTCTAACTTTCAAATAAATAAATAAGTCTTTAAAAAATATTGGTTCAAAATAATTATTACTGGGCAGGTTTTAGAACTAGTAGTTAAGAGGCTCCTAACCTGCCTACTTCCCATACCAGAGTACTTGGATTCAATCCTTGACCCTCAGATCTGCTCCTGACTCCAACTTCCTGCTAATGCATACCCTGGGAGGCAGTGCTGAGGGACCAAGTGGCTGAATGACTGCCACCCACAAGGGAGACCTGTACTGAGTTCCTGGCTCCCTCTGGCCCTGGGCAGGGGCATCTGAGATGACCCAGCCATTAAGATAACGTACACATGCAATCTCCATCTCTCTAATAAAATTTTTCAAAAGTCATTTCACTTTAAAAACATATTATTGTGAGTACAGCCCACACTTACTTATTACTGTGTCCCAGGCACACTGGTAAGGTTCTTCACACAACCTAGTCACAACAGCCTTATTTATAGCAATAATAACAGCAATTAGCTTTATAGTCAGCACTTTCTACATTCAAGACTTTTAATCCTCACAAGAAGCCACAGATCAGAACTATATTATTCCCATTTTACAGATAAAGAACTGGGTTGGCGGGGGGGGGGGGTACGGCTAACAGAGCTAGCAGTAAAAGTGTCGCAGAGCCTGACTCAAGAGTCTCTGCTCTTAACTACTCTATAACTATTTGGCAGCTGCCATATGTAATACATATTTAATCAAGCCACTGAGACTTAGAGGAGTTAAGTAAACTTGACCAAGGGCAAGAAAGCAATTAAGTTAAAGAGAATGGATTTAATCTTCAGGCCTGTTTGAGGGCCCATGCATGCTCAGGAATGCTTCACTCCTGTGAACAGACAGGGATCAAGCAGGAGGAAGGGATGGTAGTGATAGCAGCACTGAGAGGAACAGATTTAGCACCTAACATCCACTCTCAGGATCTCACGGAAGTGAACAAAAGGGAATGAATTGCTGAGGACACCCAGATCCCCATGAGTGATGGATAGAAGGTGCTGGCACCAGCTGACACAGACACAGAAAGAAACACAATTCTAAAAATAGGCTTCCTTCAGTTCCCCAATAGAATAATAATCAGTAGTTCAAGTCTTTGCTGCTTTCCAAAAACATATTTTTGTTTAATAAGTAGGAGAAAACCAGAATATAATCAGCTATTCTCTTCAGTGAAAATCTGCAACTTATTACCAAAAATGGAAAGAAACAAACTTGAAAGAAATTTCTGAGACTGAACAGAATTTGACAATGTGAAGTTGAATTATATCCCAAACTCCTTAATTCAACTGATCTTTCTAGTAGCTGTCTGGCTTGGCAGCTTTCCTACACAATCCTCAGACTCTACATGAGTGGTTCTTATACTTCCATATATCAGATTTATATTTATCTTATAAATATATTTATAAATAAAACGTTATCTTGGCTGGCGCCGTGGCTCACTAGGCTAATCCTCCACCTGCGGCACTGGCACACCGGGTTCTAGACCCGGTTGGGGCGCCAGATTCTGTCCCGGTTGCTCCTCTTCCAGTCCAGCTCTCTGCTGTGGCCTGGGAAGGCAGTGGAGGATGGCCCAAGTGCTTGGGTCCCTGCACCCGCATGGGAGACCAGGAAGAAGCACCTGGCTCCTGGCTTCGGATCTGTGCAGTGTGCCAGTCGTAGTGGCCATTTGGGGGGTAAACCAACGGAAGGAAGACCTTTCTCACTGTCTCTCTCTCTAACTCTGCCTGTCAAAAAAAAAAAAAAAAAAAAGAAAAAGAAAAAAAAAGAAAGAAACTACAAGAAAATAAAGCTACAAACCATTTCCCACTCCCAATATAAAAGCACCAATTTTACATCCAATTATATTGTGGGAAATCTTAAACACACTGAAGCTGCCCCATGAACCCTAGATTCAGAACCTGCACTCTAAACTCACTGATAAGAAAAAGTATGTCTAGCATACTTTTCACAAGCTCAGAACTATCTCCTGCCTTACCCAACCCACCACTAAGTGTTCTCTCTAGATGGCCCATCTGAGCTAGCGACTCCCTTCATTGCAGAGTCCCCTTTGCTGCCCACGTTCAATTTGCTGTCACCGTTACAGAAATGCCTCTCTTGTTAGTTCTCTGACTCCCAGCCAGCTCAGATCCCTCTATCTCTTACCCAAAACACTGCCGTTGCTTCCTAGGCCATAGAATGTATACATGCATTGGCTGTTGAACAAATGACTTCTATCTCCTGGATTTACAAAAATAGAAATTACAAAAATACTTTCTACTCTCAAGAAGCTCCCAGACATTAGAAGCGGGGAAGCATTAAGACAGCCAGAGTCGATCAGAGAAGGCTCTTAAAAGCCCAGCCACACTTCCGTTTACCAGATAAGCCTGGTTCACGCACTAATTCCGAGGGTTCCTTTCCAACAGTTACCACTAACTGTTTTTGCTTTGTCCCTCACTTATTTTGTGTTATGAACTGCCTTGAAAAGTAGATGCAAAATCCCCTCGGGGCCGAGACTTCAGCGAATTTCTCTTTTAACTCTTGGCAGTGCCACGCCGTGACTTACGCACGGCAGGAACGCGATCAATACTTGTCAATGGGCCGTAGAGAAGGGAGCGGGCAGAAAAGAAAAACATTCACCCAAGCTAATAGGTAATAGGGGTGGCTGCACTACGCACTTCGGTAACACACGTGTCAAAGGGGCACGGACGAAAGCTCGATTTCAGGAAAGCAAACCACTTTTATGTCCGAAGACCACGTGACCCATACCCACCGAGACCACCGCTCGGGGGCGAAATCGTGGCGGGGGGCTCCTCCACATAAAAACAAAAGGCTCTTTCGGGTCGCCTCAACCCCGCGCGGCGGGGGAGGCGGGAGACAGACGCGGCCCCGCTCTCCCCCTCAGGTGGCGCGTCCCCGCTGAAGAGGAGACCTGGGACCGCATGGCGCTCTCCCTTTCCCTCCTTCTCTTACCTGCTTGGTCAAGAACCTGCCCAGTTCGTTGCGGCTCTTTTCGTTCTTGCCAGCGATTAACCGCAGCGGCGTGGCCGCCACCTCCAGGAAGAGGTGCTCCATGATCCCGCGCCCTTCGCTCGGGGCAGCCAACACAGCTCCCTCCCTCCTTCGCGCTCAACAGACCCGGAGCCCCGCTAGTTCCCGGCGCCCGAGCCACCAACGACAACGCCCCCAGGGAAAGTGGCCGCCGCTGCTCGGCCGAAACCAGGGGAGCTGCAGCCCACGTGGGGGAAGCACACGGCGCTTCGCGTCAACAGCCCGCGACCGCGGCGTAGGGTCCTGCGGCGCCGGAAACACGGCGCGTCGGAACGCGCCACTTCCGGGAGGGGGATGCGAGCCGAAGGACTGGTAGGCACTGTTTCCGATGTGTGCGTGGTGGCGACTACCAGACTGTGCGCGGAGAGGGACACACAGATGGAAGATTGCAGTAGGCGGGAAAAGCGAGGAGGCCCTGGGGGCGTATCTCGTCTGGCCCACCGTTCCTCCCTAGGACCCAACATCTGAAAACAGATGGAAAACAAAAGCCAAAGCCGAGGTGCTTCCCTGACCCAGCAATTCTCTTGCTAGTATTGTAGCCTACAAAATTCCCCATTGGAAATAAATGTTCAATTTGAGAAAATTTATTATAGCCATTAGAGTATTCTGAAGACATTAAGACCAGAGTACAGAGGCCCGCGCTGTGGCACAGTAGGGTAATCCTCCACCTGCGAAGCCGGCATCCCATTTGGGCGCTGGTTCAGGTCCCGACTGCTCCTCTTCCGATCCAGCTGGCTACTATGGCCTGGGAAAGCAGTAGAAAATGGCCCAAGCGCTTGGGCCCCTGCACCCATGTGGGGAGACCCAGAAGCATCTCTTGGCTTCGGATTTGCCCAGTTCCAGGCGTGGTGGCGGCCATTTGGGGAGTGAATCAGCGGATCGAAGACCTTTCCGTCTCTCCCTCTCACTGACTGTAATTCTACTTCTCAAATAAATAAAATCTTAAAAAAAAAAAAAAAAAAAAAAAAAGAGTACGAGCCAAACTCGTCACTGATGACAATCTAATGATTATCTTTGGGAGTTACTGACTGCCAAGGGGCCTGAGGGAACCCCCCAGGGTGATGGAAATGTTCATCATTTTCTCCTGAATGGTAATTAGATTACTAAACCAGAGCACTAGACACATAAGCAAAAATATCAAACGCCTTACATTTAAGATGTGTGTACTCTGTGTAAATTATATTCCAAAAAATGTTTTTCAAAGAGTATAGATCTGGAGCAGACATTTGGCCTAAGGCTTAAGAAACTGCTTGGGACACCCACATGTGTGGGATTGCCTGGGGTCCAGTCCCAGCTCTGCTTCCAAGTCCAGCTTCCAGCTAATGCACACCCTGGGAGGCAGCAGATGATAGCTCAAATGCTTGTATATCTGCTACATTACAGGGAAACCTGATTGAGTTCTAGGCTTCTGGCTTAGGGCTGGCCAACTCTGGCTATTGCAGACAGGTAGGAAGTGAAGCCTCGGATGTAAGATATCGATCTATATCTCTCTCTGCCTTTTGGAGAAATGAAAATATTTTTACAGATATTTCAGCGTGTAGCTCTTTGAATACTGACATTAGGAGATCTCCAACAAAAAAGTATGTAGTATGATTCAAGCTTTCAACCTGTATATCAATTTGAATTTTTGTTGTTAGGTTTGAATGTTTGCTTCCGGGGGAGCCCAAACTGGGGGAGCAGAACTTCCAGAATGAGTGAACTGTGAAATGGAACACAGTGGATTTGCAAATAAATAATACAATAAAATTTCCGGGAGGTTGAGAGGGTTCCATGATGGCATAGCACAATAAGTGAAAAAAGACCTATATCCAGGTACATGCTCAGAGCCCTGAGGCCTGAGAGGACCTTGTAAGAATCAGAGGGGGTGGAGGAGTGAAAGGGGTAGGGGTGGGGGCAGTAGGGGTTGGAAGGTACAGAGAGATCAAGAGACCAGTAGAGAGAGAGAGGTGAGTATCGCGCCCTTAGCAGAGTGCCTGGTTCAAATTCCAGCTCTGTTTCCAATTCCAACTTCTTGCTAGTGTGCGCCCTGAAAGGCACAGTACTTGAGTTCTTACCACCCACATGGGAGACCCAAGTTGAGTTCTGGACTGTCTAGGGGTGGGCCCTGTGGCATAGAAGGCTAAGCCTCCACCTGCAGTGCCAGCATCCCATATGGGCTTTGTGAACCAGCAGATGGAAGATCTCTCTCCCTTGTCCTCTATCTGTGCCTTTAGAGTAAATAAATCTTTTTAAAAAACGGGAGGTGGGGGAGATTGCCTATAAACAATAAAAAGGCAATATTTTTTGATGATTGAAATATTTTTTATTTAATTTTTTAAATTTTATTTATTTATTTATTTGAGAGGTAGAGTTATAGATACAGAAAGGGAGAGGCAGAGAGAAAGGTCTTCCATCTGCTGGTTCACTCCCCAAATGGCCACAACTGCTGGAGCTGCACCAAACCAAAGCCAGGAGCCAGGAATGTTCAAGTCTCCCATGTGGATGCAGGGGCCCAAGGACCTGGGCTATCTTCTACTGCTTTCCTAGACCATAGCAGAGAGCTGGATTGGAAGAGGAGCAACTGGGACTTGAAGCAGCACCCATATGGAATGCTTGACACTGCAGGCCTTGGCTTTACCTGCTACGCCACAGCGCTGGCCCCAATAAATAAAATCTTAAAAAAAAAAAAAAAAAAAAAAAAAAACTTGTTAGTGCTGAGACACCCTAACACCAGTGTCAGGTACTAACTACCCAGGCAGATGCTGGAGATTCCCAGAAAGCCTGTATTTCCTGGACAAACTCAGGATTCACTGTATGGCTACTTTGCTGTGGGAATTGAACAAAATGGGTAATACAACAAGATCCTCAAACTTCAGAGATGTCTGATACAGTCAGGCGTTGCCTAAGGATACAAACGTTTTTAACTTGGAGGCTTCTAGTCTTATAGTTTGAATGCTGGATAGAGAGATGCCTGGCGTGATGGCTTTCAATGAATTTAAAGACCTTTGGGGGGCTGGTGCTGTGGCGCAGTGGGTTAACACCCTGGCCTAAAGCGCCAGCATCCCATATGGGCGCCGGTTCTAGTCCCAGCTGCTCCTCTTCCGATCTAGCTCTCTACTATGGCCTAGGAAAGCAGTAGAAAATGGCCCAAGTGCTTGGGTCCCAGCACCCACATGGGAGACCCAGAAGAAGCTCCTGGCGCCTGGCTTCGAATTGGCACAGCTCCAGCCGTTGTGGCCAATTGGGGAGTGAACTGTGGTGGAATACATCACAAGAATTTAATTCCTTCCTGAAATCTTGGAACATACAGTCTGCCACAGGTATCCCATACAACCCACAGGGACAGGCAATCATTGAAAGAACTCATAGGACGATTAAAGATCTCTTACAAAGACAGAAAAACAATCATATGCCCCCAGACCCACAGCTTGCTTTGACTGAAGTACTTTTCACTATCAATTTTCTTAGTTTTGATTCCCAAACAGTCCAGCTTATAAACACTGGGGATCCTTTCCATCCCAGCCCCCAGCCCCTATGGTTAGGTGGAAAGACCCCCTGACAGGAGAATGGAAGGGACCACACCCTCTGCTAACCAAGGGCTGAGGATATGCTTGTGTCTTTCCAGAGAATATGGGGCAGCCCATTTGGGTACCAGCCAGAAACATCAAGCCTGCAACTGACAGCCAACCAGAACCAGCTGAACAAGACTGAGAGTCTGCCTTGTTAGCAGTTGCACCTGCCCTATCATCCTACCCTGAGGAACTGCCCATAGCCACATCCATTACTGTTTTATACCCCACTAGCTCTGGTCAGCCACTCAAACAGCCCACAGCCTGTGTGCAGTGAAGCCATTCCTGATTACCATTGTTCCTCATTCCTACCCCCATCTGAGCAAGCACTCCCGTGGTCTCCCATTTTGAGTGCTGGTTACTCAATGACGGGTAAGATCCCCTGGGGGACAACCTAAGACAGGCACAGCCACGTACAAAGACCACATGGAAACAGGGTCGACAATGCTATGACCAAGAATCATGCCTCCCGTTGCTCAAAAATAAATGAAAAGGGGGAAATGTGGTGGAATGAGAAGGCCATGCCAAGATGGCTGCTGGCAACAGAGTCTGCAGGCTGCTTGCCTCAGGCCTGCTTTCACCCGACTCCCGGGGTCTGTGTGGTGACTCCGTGCCACTTGCCCCCACCACGCTCCTCCTCTCAGAAACGAATCCACTGCAACAGTGAACCATCGGATAGAAGACCTCTCTCTCTCTCTCTCTGCCTCGCCTCTCTCTGTGTAATTCTGACTTTCAAATAAATAAATAAATAAATCTTTATAAAAAAAAATCTTTGGGCTACCCTGAATGGAGACAGCACTTCATTAGCTTCAGGAGCCATAGGAGTAGAACCATGGATTCATTTTTTTTTTTTTTTACAGGCAGAGTTAGAAAGTGAGAGAGACAGAGACAGAGAGAAAGGTCTTCCTTCCGTTGGTTCACCCCACAAATGGCAGCTATGGCCGACACTGCACCAATCCGAAGCCAGGAGCCAGGTGCCTTCCTCCTAGTTTCCCATGCGGGTGCAGGGCCCAAGCACTTGGGCCACTCTCCACTGCACTCCCAGGCCACAGCAGAGAGCTGGACTGGAAGAGGAGCAATCAGGATAGAATCCGGCACCCCGGACAGGAGTAGAACCCAGTGTGCCCGTGCCACAGGCGGAGGATTAGCCTAGTGAGCTGCGGCGCCAGCCTGAACCATGGATTCTTAAGAATTACAGAAGCCTCTGACACCTATAGAATTTAGATTCAGTCCCCAGGCCATGAATTGAATTGTAAAAACATAATGTTAATGAAAATATCACCTTTGATGACCACATTCCTCCTATGTCAAACTGAGAGATCTCACAGACAGCTTCTGGAGACCAGCAGCAAGGTGTCCAGGGAATTTTACATAAGATAATTTTATTCCAGGTGTCTTGAGCTTAGGCAAGAGGAAGATATAAGGGCATGATGGACATTCCAATTGGAATTCTCTATTAGTCTTTGCCTTCAGTTATATGAATAAACTTATATCACCACTTGGCCTTCAGAAATATTGTAAAAATACTACTTTATGTACAACTGAAGTTTTGATTTTAGTTTGATAATAAATTCTTTGGAACTTTAATAACATAAGATCAAGCCTAGCACTCTCTTCCTTGTGCCATTACCAGTCATACTTTATTTTCTTGCTAAACTCTTTTGTGTAAAGTTAAACATGTAAAATGTATAAGACACATTATTTGTGAGATTCTAAAATTTTTAAATATTATTTTGTTTATTTGAAAGGCAGATAGAGACAGAGAGAAAGTGATCTCCCACCAGGAAGTGAACTACAACAGCCAGGCCTGGACTAGGTTGAAGTCAGGAGCCTGGAACTCAGTCTGAGTCTCCTATGTGGGTGTTAGCAACACAACCACAGGCTGCATCCCAGGGTATATATTAACAGGAATCTGGAAATGAGAGCAGAGCTGGAGCTCAAACCCAATCACTTTGATATGGAATGTGTACATCCCAAGCAGCAGTGGCTCAACCACTATACTAAGTGCTTGCCCCCTAAACACTTGTGCAGGGACTGCACTGTGAACCTGCTATGCCACAACACTGGACCCCTCAAAAAAACAATCAGACTGTATCTGTTTTACTTCTCTTGTAATAGGAATATTTAATGCAGTATTGAAAATTGAATGTGGGGCTGGCACTGTGGCACAGAGGGTTAACACCCTGGCCTGAAGCACCAGTTTCCCATATGGGTGCAGGTTCGAGTCCCGGCTGCTCCACTTCTGATCCAGCTCTCTGCTATGGCCTGGGAAAGCAGTAGAAGATGGCCCAAGTGCTTGGGTCCCTGCACCCGCATGGGAGACCCAGAAGAAGCTCCTGGCTCCTGGCTTCGGATCGGCGCAGCTCTGGCCCTTGCGGCCATCTGGGGAGTGAACCAGCGGATGGAAGACCTCTCTCTCTCTCTCTCTCTCTCTCTCTCTGATGCTCCTTTAAAAAAAATAAAAAGAATGTGGGTAATATTCTTTTTTAATAAGCTTTATTTATTTATTTGAAAGAGTTATACACAGAGAGAAGGAGAGTCAGAGAGAGAGAGAGAGAGAGAGAGAGAGAGGCCAGCACTATGGCATAGTGGGTAAAGCCGCACCTGTAGTGCCAGCATCCCGTAAGGGCGTGGTTCAAGTTTCAGCTGCTCCACTTCCAATCCAGCTCTCTGCTAATGGGCCTGGGAAAGCAAAGGGATATGGCCCAATTACTTGGGCCCCTGTACCCACATGGGAGACTCCAAAGAAGCTCCTGGCTCCTGATTTCGGCTGAGCTCAGCTCTGACCCTTGTGGCCATTTGGGGAGTGAACCAGCAAATGGAAAATCAATGTTTTTTTCTCTCTCTTTCTGTATGTATGTGTGTGTGTCTGTGTGTGTACATATCTGCCTTTCAAATACATAAAATAAATCTTTTAAAAAAGATTGCATCTATATGATTACACATATATTGAAGGAGTCTAGAATATACCACCTTAAATACAATATTTTGGCACAAGGATTATTTTGTGCTATAGGCAATTGAGAATCAGATGGAGGAACAGTTCTCTGCCCTCCCTTTATCTGCCTGAAAGCTGGGCTTAAATTTCTCTGAGGGAGGTATCCCCTAAAAATCAGTGGGAGAGGCCAACATTTTTGCTCACCAGGTTAAGCCACCACTTGCAATGTAGCCATTCCATATCAGGGTGCTGGTTCAAGTCCCAGGTGTTCTGCTTCTGATTCATCTCCCTGCTAATGCTCCTGAGAAGGCAGCAAATTATAATCCCAGTATTTGGGCCCCTGCTACCAACATGCCAGATCTGGATGGAGCTCCAGGCTCCTGGCTTTGGCCTAGAGCAGTTCTGTCTGTTGCAGCTATCTGAGGAGTGAATCAGCAGATGGAAGATTCCCCCCCCATCTCTTTCTCTCTCTCAGAACTGTCTTTTAAATAATTAAATATTTCTTTAAAAACAGCAAGAAAAGTGCAAGTCTTGTTATCAAACATTGGGATCAACCATAACATAAATGTCTTTGTCAGTTTGGCCTACTCGGACAGAATACCATAGGCTGAGAAAATCATAGCTCAGGAGGCTGGGAAGTCCAAGATTAAGGTGCTAATATATCTGTGCTTGATGAGGATCCTTGCCCTAGTTTACAGGAAATAGTCCTCTTTCTGAATCCTCACATGGCAGAGAAAGAAAGATATTGCCTGTCTTCCTCTTTTTTTTTTTCTTTTTAGATAAGTAACATAAAATTGAACAAATGAAAAGTGAAAAACTTAGTGACATTTAAGATTCTCATAATTTTGTGTAATCACCACCTCATTTACTGTTTGCTTTTTAAAAGCACTTTTTACCCCACACATCGTTCTCCTTCCCAGTTAGCTCCACCTGGAATAACTGCAGTCTGATAACTTCTCTTCCTAAGCAAAGCTGTGCTGGGCAAATCTAGGGAAGCCAGTTTTTTAAAAACATGTGCTAACAGGCCAGCATTGTGTGGGTCAAGCCAATGCCTCTGGGGTCCCATTCCGGTTCCAGTCCTGCTGCTCTGCTTCTGATCCCCGTCCTTGCTAATACAACTGGGAAATCAAGTAAAGATGACTTGTGTGCTTGGGCCCCTCTTGACCACAAGGGAGACCTGGATGGGGTTCCTGGCTCCTGGCTCCTGGCTCCAGCCTGGCTTGGCCTGATGTGATTCAGAGGATACCTGTTTGGTTACACTCTTGCTCTCATGCTCTGTCACTGGGTCTTTCACATAAATTTTTTCCAGATAAAAGGTTGTTTCAATTAAGAGAAGACATTTATCTTTATTTATTTATTTTAATTTTTGAACGATTTATTCATTTATTTGAAAATCAGAAAAAGAGAGATCTTCCATCTGCTGGTTCACTCCCCAAATGGCCACAGGGGCTGGGGCTGGGTCAGGCCCAACCTAGGATCCAGGAACTTCTTTGCACTCCCTCGGGTGGATGGCAGGGGTCCAAAAGCTGGGGCCATCTTCCACTGCTTTTCCCAGGCAATTAGCAGGGAGCTGGGTTGAAAGTGGGGCAGCCGGGACAAAAACTGTCACCCATATGGGATACCAAGGTTGCAGAAAGAGGCTTTACCCTATACTGCACATCACAGGCCACATTTACTTTATTTTTTTTTAATTTTTTTTAAATTTTTGACAGGTAGAGTTAGAGAGAGAGAAAGGTCTTCCTTCCGTTGGTTCACCCCCAAAATGGTCGCTACGGCCGGAGCTACGCCGATTCGAAGCCAGGAGCCAGGTGCTTCCTCCTTGGTCTCCCATGGGGTGCAGGGCCCAAGCACCTGGGCCACCCTCCACTGCCTTCCCGGGCCACAGCAGAGAGCTGGACTGGAAGAGGAGCAACTGGGACTAGAACCCGGCGCCCATATGGGATGCCAGCACCGCAGGTGAAGGATTAACCAAGTGAGCCACGGCACCGGCCCGGGCCACATTTTATTTTTTAAAAAGATTTACTTTATTTATTTGAAAGGCAGAGTTACAGAGAGAGAGATCTTCAGTCTGCTGGTTCACTCCCCAATGGGCCGTCTTCTGCTGCTTTCCCAGGAGCATTAACAGGGGGCTGGATGGAAAGTGGAGCAGCTGGGAATCCAACTTAACTACTATGGGATGCTGGCATCGCAGGAGGTGGCTTAACCCACTGCGTCACTCTAGTCCCAAGACATCCACCTTATAAAAAGCATATAGTAAGTTGACATGACAATTAAGACCAAAATGGAGGACTAGATGAAGTAGCCAGAGAAGGTGCCTTGTTTTACTTTCCCAGAAAGCAATGGCGCAGGCGGCGCTCCTGAGGCTAGGTCTAAGGCACTCTGGTTCCTGCAGGTTCTGTAAGGCAACTCGGATACTCAACAAGTCTGCTTCCTGCCATCCCACTACACTAGGAAGGCTTTCTCGAAGCTTCCAAAACCCGGCACTGTTGGGCCACCTATCGTTCCGGAAAGCATCTGAAAGCAAGCAAGAGGCTCACTCATCGTTACGCAGCGGAGCCTGCGCCCCGCGTAGGTCCAGAGGTACTAAAGGATTTAGCCTTCTCAGAGATCACTTTCCCTTTCATTAAAGAGCTTCTAACAGACCCCGCCCCTACCTCCGCTCAGGTCCCGCCCCTTCCGTGAAGAATCTCCGCCCCGTAGCCGTCCTCGCCACCTCACGCCCCGCCCCTTTCCTTTAAGTCCCGCAGAAGACTACAGGAGTTTGGCGCCAACCGTATTTTTTTTCCCCTTCCAAAGGCGGGAACTAGTTATGTGCGCCGGGACGTGGTTTGCGTCGGACGTGATTGGTCAGCAACACTCCGTCCCGCCTCCGCGTCCCGTCTGCGCTCTGCTATTGGTGGAGATGTCAGAGAGCCCTCGGTGTCCAGAAAGAAGCCCGGGCAGTCCTGGGCCCCGCGGGGCGGGTAAGTTGTTGTGGGCACTGTGTCCGTGCGGAGCTGCTGGGAAAGAGGCTGTGTGGTGCGGTGGTGTTCCGAACGGAGGCCAGCGGTCTGCGGGAAATCGAGAGTCGGAGAGAGTCCACCTGGAGCGACCAAATCAGTGGGGGAAGGGCCGCGCCTGACGTGTGGGGGCCACAGGTAGCCACGGTTCTCCCCTCGCCCTCTGCTGCAGTCCCTGGAGTCGCACTGGATGCCCTCTGTGGTCTCGAGGGAGGGTCCGGGCGGGGCCTCGGGGTGAACGCCTGTAGGAATTGCGTTTTCGACCATTCATCCTGCCCATCCCCCAACCTGGCCTTGGCATGTACTCTTATGGGCTCTTATGAATGCTGTTATGATGAGATTGTCTGGAGAGGCAGGTTTCCTTGACTATCAGGTGATCATTGATGTCGGTTGTTTCCCAAACTGTTAATGCCCAGAGAAGTTGTTGGCCTTGAGCCTTTCAGCGCCTAGAACTCTCCCGGGTACATAGTAGGCCTTAACTCAGGTGTGAATGTAGAATTCTGAGTCTAAGGATTGGGTACTTTAGGCAGCAAGTTGGCTTTGAACCTTCGACTCTTGCTATGGCCTTTCCATTCGCAGCTCCAGCACCAAGCCTTTGCCTCTCAAGGCCCGTCTCACACCTGTCTCAGTGCCTCTTGATTAGAGGGGAACCGGGGTCTTGAAGGCAAGAATCCTCTCATACCACCTCCCATCCTTGCTCTCCCCACTTTACCGTCTTGCAGCATTTCCTGCTGTATTACAATAAGAAATGGTCTGTTGTACACATTTTTTTTAAATGAGTATTCTAAAGCATATTCTTGATCCTGTGGCTTTACAGACAGACATGGGATCTAATCCCAACCCTGCTGTTTATTAGCTGTTAGCCTTGGGCAGGTTTCTTAATAGTTTTTTCCTTTCTGCAAAATGGGAAAAAAGAATGACAGGGATTTCATAGGACTTTGGGGGAGGATTTAAAGTAAGTTATTCATGTATTGTTTAGGTCAGTGGCTCACACATGGTGAGTAGTCCGAGTAACTTTTGTTACTATTTGTCCCTCTAGTCTTTTTCCGGGCCTTCTCTGTATCAAGATACCGCAAAAAGTAAAAAAAATAGAATGAAAGATAAATTTATTTTGGTGCAGAGAAAATTGGAATCCTTGTATAGTTTTTTTCATAAAACAAATTTTTCATAATGCTTCAAGACATTTGTTTAAAAACAAGTTTTGGTGGGCTTGTGGCAGTAGTGGCCAAGTCACTGCTTGGAATACCTATATCCTGTATCAGAATGCCTGGTTCTAGTCCCTGCTACTCGACTTCCCCATGCAACTTCCTGCTTATAATATGGACCCTGGGTGGCAGCAGATGATGACTCACGTACTTTGTGTCCCGGTCACCCACTTGGGAGATGTGAATTGAGTTTTGGGCTCCTGGCATTGGCCTGGCCCACCCCTAGCTTAGTTGCTGGCTTTTGGGAGTGAAGCAGTAGATGGAAGATCTCTCTGCTTTTCAAAGAAAATGAAAACAAGTAAATAAAAATTTTCTTAAAATAAAAATTTTTGATTAACATGTAATACATACCTTTATTGGGCATGATGCAGTATTTATTTTATTTATTTATTTTTTTTGACAGGCAGAGTGGACAGTGAGAGAGAGAGAAAGGTCTTCCTTTTTTTTTTTTTTTTTTTTTGCCGTTGGTTCACCCTCCAATGGCTGCCGCAGCCAGCGCACTGCGCTGATCCGAAGCCAGGAGCCAGGTGCTTCTCCTGATCTCCCATGCGGGTGCAGGGCCCAAGCACTTGGGCCATCCTCCACTGTACTCCCGAGCCACAGCAGAGAGCTGGACTAGAAGAGGAGCAACTGGGACTAGTACCTGGCACCCCAACCAGGACTAGAACCCCGGGGTGCCGGCGCCGCAGGTGGAAGATTTTTTTTTTTAAATTTTTACTTAAGAGGCAGAAAGAGTGAGAGACAGAGAAGTTTTATCCAATGGTTCAGCTGGTTCACTGCTAAGTTGCAATCCAAGTCTTGTGTATTGATGGGGGACCTAGGGTCTGCATTAGCAGAAAGCTAGAATTGGGAACTGGAACTTGAATCTATGCATTCTGATATGGGAAGATGGTGTACCAACCTGTGTCTTATCTGCTAGGCCAAACACTTTTTTTTTTTTTTTAAAGATTTATTTATTTATTTGAAAGACTGAGTTACAGAGAGGTTGGGGCAGAGAGAGAAGTCTTCCATCCACTGGTTCACTCCCCAAATGGCTACAATGGCTGGAGTTGTGCTGATCCGAAGCCAGGAGCCAGGAACTTCATCCGGGTCTCCCCGGTGGCTGCAGGGGCCCAAGCACTTGGGCCATCTTGTACTGCTTTCCTAGGCCATAGCAGAGAGCTGGATTGGAAGTGGAGCAGCCAGGTCTCAAACCGGTGCTTGTATGGATTGTTAGCTGCAGGTGGTGGCTTTACCCACTACGCCACAGCGCTGGCCCAAGCACTTTGTTTTAAAGATTCATTTAATTGAAAGGCAGAGTTATATAGAGAGAGATCTTCCATGCATTGGTTAACTCTCCAAATGGCTGCAATTGCCCTGTTTTAAAGATTCATTTAATTGAAAGGCAGTTATATATAGAGAGATCTTCCATGCATTGGTTAACTCTCCAAATGGCTGCAATTGCCAGAGTCGTGCTGGTCCAAAGCCAGGAGCTCCTTTTGGGATTCCTAAGAGGGTACAGGGCCCAAGTAGTTGGGCCATCGTCTGCTACTTTCCTAGGCACATTAGCAGGGAGTTGGATCAGAAGTGGAACAGCTAGAACCTGAGCTGGCACCCATATGGGATGTCAGTGTTGCAGGTAGCAGCTTCACTCACAACCCCACAACACCAGCCCCCAAAATATTCTATTACTTACCAACCTACAAGACTCTGTACTTGAGATACAGTGGTGAACAGAACAGAGATGGGAGCCAGGAGCTTCTTCTGGGTCTCCCACTCAGGAGCAGGGGTCCAAGGACTTGGGCCATCTTCTACTGCTTTCCTAGGCCATAGCAGAGAGCTGCATTGGAAGTGGAGCAGCTGGTCTCAAACCAGCGCCCGTATGAGATGCCAGCACTGCAGACCAGGGCCTTAACCTGCTATGCCACAGCGCCGATCCCAGTCTTGCACTGTTTTAATAGCCTTTTTTTTTTTTTTATCACCCTTGCAACTAATATTTTCCATCCTCTTAAATAGAGTTATACTTCTGAAATTCAGATCCCCCCCACCCTTTTTTTTTTAGTATGAAAGAGGATGACAGAGATAGAGATCTTCCATTTGCTGATTCATACTCAGGGCTGGACCAGACTGACTAGCTGGACTCAAACTGGCACTATGATATGGGATGCAGGCAGTGCAGTTTCACCCTCTGTGCCACAATACCAGCCCCAGAATGTATTTTTAAAAGATATACAATGATGATTGTATACATGAAAAGAAGCTCAACACTGAAAATTAGGGAAGCACAACATTCAAACCATGCTGAGATCTCGTCACTTACTACAATGGCTAAAATTTAGAAGAGTGATAATCAAGGGACTGATGTTAAGCGGTACTGTGTTAAGCTGCTGCTTGCAGCTTCTGCATCTCACATGGGAATGGTTGTTCAAGTCCCAGCTGCTCCGCCTCCAGTCCAGCTCCATGCTATTGCACCTGGGAAAGCATCAGAAGATGACCCACGTACTTGGGTACTCGCTACCCACATGGGAGGCCTGGATGGAATTCTTGCCTTCTGGCTTCAGCCTGACTCAGTCCATCTTGGCTGCTATTTGGGGAGTGGATGGTGAATGGAAGATCTCTTTGTCACCCTCTCTGTCACTCTGCCTTTCTGATTAAAAAAAAAAAATCTTTAAAAAAAAAAAAAAAAGGTAGAGATGGGGGAGTGGCATTATGGCACAGTGGGTTAAGCCACTGCTTTTGATGCTGGCATCGCATGTCAGAAAGCAGATTTAAGTCTCTGCCATTCCGCTTCCAATCCAGCTTCTTCCTAGTGTGCCTGGGAAAGTGGTGCAAGGATGGCCCAAGTACTTGGAACCTGTCCTCCACGTGGGAGACCTGGATGGAGTTCTGGGCTCCTAGTTCTGACCATCTCTAGCTGTTGTGTCAATTTGGAAAGTGAACCAGTGGGTGCAAGATCTCTTTCTTTGTGTTTCTCTCTCTCTGTGTCACTCTGCCTTTGAAATAAAAGGATAAATCTTAAAAAAAAAAAAAAAATTACCAGGAAGTGAACAGATGACGATAGAAAGATGTTTTTTTGTCTTGGACTTACTAGGAATGTCCTTATTAACTTTAGCGTCTTACTGCTAACTTTCGGTTAGTATTTTAGTGCAAGCAGTTCCTGATTTCCAAACACTGTGAGGGGGCAGCAGGGAAGTCTACAAATCTGATCTAGTACTCCTACATTTTGTGGTAGTCCTTGCTCTTAATCTGTTACTTTCTTCTTCTTTTAGCCTATCAACAATTTAATACAAACTGCTAGTGCAGTTACAGAAAATAAGATACTGATGTCTAGGAATTCAGAACTGTCGGAAAGTATTAAATACATTTTTATAGGTGCCCAAAAGGCATTTATAACTAGTTAGTGCTATTGAATTGTAGTAATCTTAGCTCTGTGAAATGCTTTAGATGTGAGTTTTTAATGGTAAAGAGACAAAGTAGCCTTTGAGTGAGGGCCAAGGAGATCCAATTAACAGTAAACCATGGGAGCTGCCTGCAGTGCCGGCATCCCATATGAGTGCCAGTTGCAGTCCCGGCTGCTCCGCTTCTGATCCAGCTCTCTGCTTATGATCTGGGAAAGCAGAAGATGGCCCAGGTGCTTGGACCCTTGCACCCATGTGGGAGACCCAGAAGAAGCTCCTAGCTCCTGGTTTGGATTGCAAGAGTTATAGAGAGGCAGAGAGAGAGAGAGGTCTTCCATCCGCTGGTTCACTCCCCAAATGGCTGCAATGGCTGTAGCTGGGCCAGGCCAAACCAGGAGCCAGGAGTTTCATCTGGGTCTCCCATATGGGTACAGGGGCCCAAGTAATTGGGCCATCTTCTGCTTTCTCAGGCATATTAGCAGAGAGCTAGATTGGAAGTGGAGCAGCCAGGACTTGAACTAGTGTCCATATGGATGCCAGTGCTGCAGCGCTGGCCCCAGTATGTCACTTTTGTATTAGTTTTAGGAATTGTGAGAGCCCTCCTAACGTCCAAATCCCAAGATGCCAACCAAGGGCCTTTGAAAGCAGACCTTTCTTAAGATAAGTAGGCAAGGGCTACACCATTGCTTTTCTTTTTTCTTTTTTGTAGTGCGGTTGTTGTTTGTTGTTGTTTTTTTTTTTTTTTAATATTTATTTTATTTATTTGAAAAACAGAGTTATATAGAGAGAGGAAGCCATAGAAGGAAGGAAATCTTCCATCTGCTGGTTCACTTCCCAAATGGCCACAAGGGCCAGGCCTGGGCCAGACCGAAGCCAGGAGCCAGGAGCTTCCTCTGGCTCTCCCAAGTGGGTGCAGGGGCCCAACAATTTGGGCCATCTGCCATTGCTTTCCCAGGCTCACTAGCAGGAAGCTGGATCAGAAGTGGAGTAGCTGGGACTCAAACCAGCACCCACAAGGGCTGCTGGAGTTGCAGGGTGGCAGCTTTACCTGCTCTGCCATAATGCTGGCCCCTACACCATTGCTTTTCTATACAATATGTTGCCCCATTGTTTCAATTTGCTTTTCCTTAGTTATTAGTGAAATGAGACATATTTTAGTTCTAAAAGTTTTTAAATGAATCATCTGTCTTTTGTCCATTTGTTAGCTCTGATTTATTTGTATGAGTATTTGTTATTAATATTATTTGGTGGTAGTAGTGTTAGTTTTTATTTTAGTGCAGAAGTTAATCTGTATTTTGGTCTGTTTTATAGCATTACATCATTTTCTTTTTTAAGATTTATTTATTTCAAGACAGAGTTACAGAGTGAGAGAGGGAGAGACAGAGATCTTATATCCACTGGTTCACCACCGAATGGCAGCAATAGCCCAGGCTTGCCCAGGCGGAAGCCCCAGGAGCCAAGAACTTCATCTAGGTCTCCCACATAGGTGCGGGGGCCTAAGTACTTAGGCCATCTTCCGCTGTTTTGTTTTGTTTTTAAAGATTTATTTATCTGAAAGAGTTACAGAGAGAGAGAAGGAGAGGCAGAGAGAGAGATAGAGAAATCTTCCATCTGCTAGTTCACTCCCCAGTTGGCTGCAATGGCTGCAGCTACGCTGATCCGAAGCCAGGAGCTTCTTCCGGGTTTCCCACACAGGTGCAGGGGCCCAAGGACTTGGGCCATCTTCTACTGATTTCCCAGGCCATAGCAGAGAGCTGGATCAGAAGTGGAGCAGCCGGGATATGAACTGGCGCCCATGTAGGATGCTGGCTCTGCAGGCGGTGGCTTTACCTGGTGCGCCACAGTGCCAGCCCTGTCTTCCACTGCTTTCCCAGGCACATTAGCAGGGAGCCGGATTAGAAGTGGAACAGCCGGGACTCGAACAGGCACCCAAACGGAATGCCAGTGTTACAGGAAGCAGCTTAACCTGTTATAATACAGAGCCAGCCCAGTAGCATCATTTTCCTTCTAAATGACTTACTGATATTATAAGGTTTAAATTTTGCTTTATAGTTTTGACTTCTAGAAAATATTAGACTTGTAATATTATCAGTTTGCTTTTAAGGATGATACAGAGTGAACTTATTCAGTGTGTCCAAATTTGAAAGTTGCTTTTTAACTTGAATCTAAGTTTATTCTCTGAATTGTGAGGTTAATTTTAACAGACATTTTATATTTTATATTTAATACCTTAGATGGCGACTGTCAAAAGGAAATAGAATCATGGCAGCAGATGATGACAATGGTGATGGAACCAGTTTATTTGATGCCTTTTCTGGTAAGTATTACTTTAAATTTTCTTTCTAAATTCACTTTAAATTACAAAAAGTGCTCAGGTTTGATTCCTGCCTCAAGCTCCTAATTCCCGCTTACTGCTAGTATAGACACTGTAGGTAGTGGTGATGACCCAAGTAATTGGGTTCCTGCCACCCATGTGGGAGACCTGGATTGCATTCTGGCTCCCAGCTTTGGCCCAGTCCTGGCCATTGTGGGTCTTTGGGGAGTGAACCAGCAGATTGGATCTATCTGTCTCTTTCTCTTTCAGTCTCTGTGCCTGTCACATAAATATTGTTTTAAAAAATTTTGATTTATGTGGCACAGTGGATTAAGTTGCCACCTGTGATGTAGGCATCCCATATGAGTGCTGGCTGCTCCACTTCTCTCCAGTTCCCTGGTAATGTGCTGGGAAAACAGTGGAAGATGGCCCAAATGATTGGGCCCCTGCCATCCACATTGGAGACCTGGATGGGGTTCCAAGCTCCTGACTTCTGGCTGACCTAGCCCTGGCCATTGCGGCTGTTTGGAGAGTGAACTATTGGATGAAGGATTGCTCTCTCTTTTTTTTCTCTTTCTCTTCTCTCCTTCTCTCTAACTCTGCCTTTCAAATAAATCTTTTTTTGTTTTTAAGATTTATTTATTTATTTGAAAGTCAGAATTACAGAGAGGCAGAGAGAAATAAATCTTTCATCCATTGATTCACTCCACAAATGGCTGCAGTGGCTGGAGCTGAGCTGATCTGATCTAAACCAGGAGCCAGGAGCTTTTTCAACACTGCAACACTGGCATCAGAAGAGGATGCCAGTGGTGAAGTCATAAATCTTTGTACCAACATCTCCCTGTTGTAAGTATGTGGAAAAGTTTGTTTCTTTTTTGGCAGGTAAAACTTAATCAAGTTTCTTTTTCTGGTCCTTCAGAGTAAGAGTGGGAAAACCTGATTTCATAAAGTCAATTTTAATGAGTCTTTGCTTTTTTTGCAGCTTCTCCTCTTAAAAATAATGATGAAGGCTCATTGGACATATATGCTGGGTTGGACAGTGCTGTTTCTGGTATGTAAATTTGATCAAAATAATTTCATTTTTGTTTAGTCCATTTGTTTTTGTTTTGTTGTTACTAAATGCTGATAAAACTCATAGCTTCTAAACATTTTGCCCATTCTTTGAAATTATTAAGCTCAAGTAATTATTTTCTTACTTTTCTTAATTGTTTGATCAATAAAACACATTAGCATACAGGTTTGTTACTCATTTAGTTTTCATATGTAATTAGATCTGGTGCAAAAAATATTTGGTACCCTTGAAATACAACCAACACTGGCATCTGAACATATATTACTACTTGTTTTGTCACAGATCGTATGAAGTTAGAACAGTTTTTATGTATAATAAGTATTTTCAAATGTATTAGTAAAAATGATATGAGTAGAGTCTAAGGACTTAACATAAATTTGAAACTTTTCCCATAATCAGCTCTCTCAATGTTTTGAACAGATAGAATCATCACACTTAATTTGTTGACACAACCATTTTAGGTACACTTTGGCTGTCATCTATGATATCAGTGTAGATTTGAATGAAATGTAGGAGGTTGAGAAAAATGAGATAGACACAACATCAAAATCTTAACAAATACTTCAGTATAAGAGTTTTTTGTTTGTTTTAGACAGTGCTTCCAAATCCTGTGTACCATCCAGAAATTGCTTGGATTTATATGAAGAGATCCTGACTGAAGAAGGAACTGCAAAAGAGGCAACATATAATGATGTATGGATTGCCACAGTTATTAAGGACAGTTAATTACTCTTGTAGCTCCTGAAGAGCAGGCAGCAGCTAACTATTGAACAAATACTCTTAAGGAACTAAAACACAGATTGAGAAAATAAGTTTCTGCCTTTAGACCTGCTTTTTAAATGACTTCTGAATTTGTCTAAATTTAGTTACAGTTTTGCTTGACTAAATTTAAATGTCTGAATATGTAAAACCTCAAAAGGCAATCAAGTGGAATGTAAAATTTTATCTTTTTATAATTAGTACTAAATTTTATTGTATGTTTCACAAAATGTCCTGAGATTTAAATGAGACAGAGTTCTTCCTTACCATACGTGAATTATCAGGTTTGGACGCTGAATGTAAAACTAAAAAAATGTGTTATTGGTAGGCCCTACTTTAAAAACCAGTAATCTTACTAAATACCTCTTAGTAGAAGTATACTTCATCTGTCCTTCTTAGTGGATTTATTTACAAAACTTAAAATACTTTGAAATGCAAAATGTCATTTAAGTTAAAAAATACTTTGTTTAAAATAATGCTGAAATTAATCCTTTTTATATTTTACAGTTACAGGTAGAATATGGAAAATGTCAGCAACAGATGAAAGAGCTAATGAAAAAGTTTAAGGAAATACAGACACAGGTAGAACTATGACTTTTTTCTTTTGCCTTGTTAACTTTTTAAAATCAACTTTAAAAATAATTGTCATTAATATGTAATTAAAATGTGAAACTGTTGGCAGTTTTCTTAGTATTAAATGAATTAGTAAATCTGACAAAATATGCATTATTCCTTGAGTCGATGAAATTGATATAGGAAAATTGCTTGATTTGTTAAATGATAATGAAAGAGCTGTTAAACCAGTTAATCGTTAAATAATAGAAAATTAGTAGGGTTAATGATGGGTGATTCAAGAGGCAATGGTTTTGAGGAGCAAATGTGGAAGAATGGTGATGCCGCCACAGTTTTTGCTAGAATATGTGGCAGAAATCAACTGTCAGGGTAGATGTTGTGGCAAAGCTGGTTAAGCAGCCTCTTGTGATGCACACATCCCATATCTGAGTGCCTAGGCTTGAGTCCCACCTTGGTTCTGATCCACCTTCCTGTTAATGTGCACCCTGGGAGGCAGGGGATGATGGCTCAAGTACTTCAGTTCCTGCCACCCATGAGGGAGACCTGGATGGAGTTGCTGGCTCCTGGCTTCGGCATGTCCCAGTCCCAGCTGTTCTTAGAAAGTGAATCAGCAGATGGAAAATCTTTCATTTTCTCTGCCTTTCAAATAAAAAAAAAAAATAAAATAAAATCAGGACTATCATGTTCTATTCTGATTTAGGCAGGGATAAAGTATTTCTTCTCCCGTTCTGAAAGAAGGTCAACTCTTCATTCCTCTTTGCTTATGTGAAAATTAATTACTACAAATTCAGCATAAGTTAATAAATAAACTTATTTTCAATTTTCAGGATAATGACCAAACAGAATATTGTTTTCTGCTTTTTATTTCATTTTTCATTGTGATCCCTGGTTTTAAGCGGTTGTTCTTTAGGTGAGCTTTTTCTAGTGCCTGTTATCTTTTCTTAGTCTCAGCTTCCCTGTCTGTACAATGGCGATAATTGTGCTTCTCATAGGTCTTTTTTTCTTTTTTGTAAGATTTATTTGAAAGGCAGAGTTACAGGAAGAGAGGGAGAGACAGAAAAAGAGAAATCTTCCATCTGCTAGTATACTACCCAATGGCCACAACAGCCTGCACATTAGCAGGGAGCCCAATTAGAAGTGGAACAGCCAGGACTCAAACTGGCACTCACATGACTTGCCTGCATCACAACACCGAGCTCTCAGGGCTTTTTTTAGAATGACATAAAGCACATCTGTGATGCCTATCATGTAGCTAGCATTCACTAATTATTAGATAATGTAAGTTGTAGTGTTGATCCTGAAGACATGTCCTTTATTGATATATATGTTATGGTATTTTAGAATTTCAGCTTAAAAAATGAAAACCAGTCTCTTAAGAAGAATATTTCAGCACTTATCAAAACTGCCAGGGTGGAAATAAACCGTAAAGATGAAGAAATAAGTAATCTTCACCAAAGGTATAACTGAGGGGTATAAATCTGTCATAAATTAAATTTGTATTGATATGTGAGATATTTTTAGCTTTTAGTGGAAAGATGAGAGTCATGTATTTTTTAAATATTTAGGCTTTAATGTGAGTAATGACTAATGTTATATTGATATATTATCATAATAACTTGTGATTATTAATAGAACATCACCACATACCTTTCTGAATATATTCAGTTTTCTAAAACACTGGGATCTTGCTCTGGTATTCTTTGTCCCCAAGAAGATGATGGTGTATATTATGTCTTGGGTTCTTTTAGGTCCCCCAAGTTATCACAATATCAAGATGGCATCTGTGCCCACACCCTGTTAATAAATAGCCCTTAAACCATCTCTCAGGTGTACATTCTTTTTCCTCTTAAGTGAATGTTCTCTCAATTTTGCTTTTTTATTTGGGGATAGTATTCTACTTCAGAGAAGTTTCTGTCTCTCCTTCCCTCCATAGCCAAACCTCTGAAAAGTTGTCTAAAGTTGCTTGCTGTTTCCATTTCTTCTCTTTTTGCTCACTCAAGTTAATTTGACTTATGCCTGTGTTGATCTACCATAGCAGTTGTCATTTTGGCTCACAGTGACTGCCACTAAGTCCATCGAATAGTTGTGTCTCATAGTATAATTTGTCCTTTCACACAGTGCTCGGCACAGTTGACTCCTTCTTAAAGTTACCTCTCTCTTTGGCTTTCGTGATTTAATGGTTTTTAGTTTTCTGCCTGAGATTTATTCTTCTGTACTTAGCTGTTAAAAGTTCAAGTTCCTCAGAGCTTAAACCTATTTCTTTTACTTTCTACATCAGTATTCTTAGGTTATCTCACCCATGTTAGATCAGTTCTATTTATATATAGGTAACCATTTCTTATCTGTACATAGATGGTTTCAAAGGTTTTTCACAACTGTTTCATTCAAAAATAAATAAATTTATCATCAATACTTTTCTGTTGTTCTCTAGCTCAGTGGATTGTCCTGTCATTTATTCAGTTAATGCAAGCTAGAGACTTGGGAAGTGACCATTTAATTTATCATCCAAACCAGGATACTTCTGTGAGTGGGAAGAAGTGCTATCAATAATTACATTTGGATTGCTTGGCAAACTGAGACAGAGTCATCCTACCTAGGAGTTCTCACTGGTGCTTGAGTTTCAGTATCATCCCTCACATCCAATTCATTTTCATGTCGTGTTGATTTTTATGTCTTTTTGATCTCTGAAACTATCACTTCTACTTTTATTATTGCCCATCTACTCTCCTGAATTGGCAGTAGTCTTTGTGTTGCAATCCATGCTCTGTAGCCTCTGGTTTGTCCCTTTCTATTACAGCCACAGGACACGTTCTGAAGCATACAAATCTGGACATCTCATTGTCCCCAAAGTTACCCCTGGCCCTCACCAACACACATACCCATCTTTATTTATCCATTTAAGAAAGTGGTTTACTCCTCAAATGCCCACGGTAGCTAGGGCTGGACCATAATAAACTTGGGAGTTGAGAATCAGTCCTGATCTCACATGTGGGTGGCAGGGATCTAAGTACTTGTTCTGTTACTTGCTGCCTCCTGGGGTGCACATTAGCAGGACTAGCCTGCCTCATATCCTCCTTTTTAAAAATTAAAACACATCCATGTCTTCCTTGTTCTTAAGATAAAAGACTAATTCTTAACTTGGCACCTAAGATCCAAATTACTTCTCAAGACTACCTTCATTGTTTACCTTTGCCTTAAATATCATAACTTTGTCCTAGCTCTGGCATTCTTTCAGTCTCTTGGGTGTACATGAGCTGTGTATTCGAAATATTTTCCACGGCCTTTATTGCTCCTTTCCACCTGCTAGATCCTTATCTACTCATTCTCCAGTCTTTGTTCAAAACATTGTCACAGGGAATATTTGCCTATTCTCTTTAACAAAGTCAAAATTGTCTTTTATAGTTTTATGTACACTTGCAGTTTTTCAGATCACAAACATAGTTACTTGATGAGTATCTTTTCTCTTCCGTTAAACTATAAGCTTCATGGGCTGGCGCCACGGCTCACTAGGTTAATCCTCGGCCTGCGGTGCCGGCACCCCGGGTTCTAGTCCCGATCGGGGTGCCGGATTCTGTCCTGGTTGCTCCTCTTTCAGTTCAGCTCTCTGCTGTGGCCCGGGAGTGCAGTGGAGGATGGCCCAAGTCCTTGGGCCCCGCACCCGCATGGGAGACCAGGAGAAGCACCTGGCTCATGGCTTCGGTTCAGCGTGGTACGCTGGCCGCAGCGCGCCAGCTATGGTGGCCATTGGGGGGTGAACCAATGGAAAAGGAAGACCTTTCTGTCTGTCTCTCTCACTGTCCACTATGCCTGTAAAAAAAAAACAAAACACAACACACACACAAACACACACACACAAACTATAAGCTTCATGGAATATGGACCATGTCTGCTTTCTAATCATTTTTGCAAACATCTAGCATAGTGCCTGACACATGATAGATGATAAATGAAGTAAAATGAGTGACAAAAATCCCATGGTTTACACAATTTGGTATTATAGAGTAATATTCTTTATGCCTTTTGAAAATAATGAGAAAACAAAAGATAGCCATGTGTGCTTATTAACCTAAATCATTTCACCTAGTGCAACTAATATGAGATTGGTTCCTGAATTGTCAGGACAATTTATTTATTTTTGACAAGCAGAGTGGACAGTGAGAGAGAGAGAGACAGAGAGAAAGGTCTTCCTTTTTGCCGTTGGTTCACCCTCCAATGGCTGCCGCGGCTGGCGCACTGCAGCCGGTGCATCGCGCTGATCCGAAGCCAGGAGCCAGGTACTTATCCTGGTCTCCCATATGGGTGCAGGGCCCAAGTATTTGGGTCATCCTCCACTGCACTCCCTGGCCACAGCAGAGAGCTGGCCTGGAAGAGGGGCAACCAGGACAGAATCCGGCGCCCAGACCGGGACTAGAAGCTGGTGTGCCGGCGCCGCAAGGCGGAGGGTTAGCCTATTGAGCCATGGCGCTGGCTCAGGACAATTTTATATTTACATATTTGAGTCTCCTCAGAGAGGAGCATGATGTTTGTACAGGGGAAAAAAACTGGGTGAATAAATGAATCTAATATGAAGTTACATATTAGATTGTTTGATGTGGTAATACCTTACCTTAAAAATATTCTGTCAAATATTCACATTATTTTAATGAACTATAGCTAGTATTTGTAATGGTATATGTTTATCATTTGGTTGAAATTTAGTATTTAATGAATAGAAAATTTGAAATACACACACATACACACACACATATTTAAAGATCAATTTGTTTGAAAGGCAGAGTTAGAGGGAAAGATAGAGAACTTCCATCTGCTGGTTCACTCACCAAATGGCCATAATGGCCAAGGCTGGGCTAGGCCAAAGCCAAGAGTGAGGGGCTTCTGGGTCTCCCATGTGGGTGCAGGGGTCTGAAGACCTGGGCTGTCTTCTTCTGCTTTCCCAGGCACATTAGCAGAGACTGAATCAGAAGCTGAACAGCCAATACTGGAACCTGTGCCAACATGGGATGCAGCATCAAGCATCACAGGCGGCAGCTTAACCTGCTGTACCATAACACTGGCCCCAGAAGTTCTTTTTTTTTTTTTTAAGATTTATTTTATTTATTTGAAAGACAGAGTTACAGAGAGAGGTAGAGACAGAGAGAAAGGTCTTCCACCCGCTGGTTCACTTCCTAGGTGGATGCAGTGTCCGGAACTAAGCCAATCTGAAACCAGGAGCCAGAGCTTCTTCCGGTTCTCCCACGTGGGTGCAGGGGCCCAAGGACTTGGGCCATCTTCTACTGCTTTCCCAGGCGATAGCAGAGAGCTGGATCAGAAGAGGAGCAGCCGGGACTAGAACCAGTGCTCATATGGGATGCCAGCGCTTCAGGCCAGGGCGTTAACCCTCTGCGCCACAGTGCTGGCCCCCACCCAAAAGTTCTTAGCAAAATGTGATTTATCAGGGATTCTTCTTTTATAGGTAGTTTTTTTTTTTTTACGTTCACGTTTTCCCAGTTGTTTCAAAGGTGTCTGCTAACTGCCATGTCACAATTTGTGTTAGCTTCTTAGGGCTATCATAACAGAAGTTCCACATACCTCTGGCTTAAACAGAAATTTATTGTTTCACAGTTCTGGAGGCTAGAAAGTCCAAAATTAAGGTAATGAGAAAATTGGTTTTGTTTAAAGATTCTGAGGGAACAATATGTTCTAGGCCTTTGTTTTCTCAGCTTATAGATAGTTGTCTTCTTCCTGTGTCTGTTTCTGATATGAAAGAAGAAATTCGGACACAGTCATTGGATTTGGTTCTACCTTAATGATCTTAGTTGACTTGATTTTCTCTAAAATCCGTTTTCAAATAAGGTCATAATTCTGAAGTACTATGTGTTAGAACTTTAACTTAGGAATTTGTGGGTAGAGGTGGAAGGGGGTGGGAGATAATGTAACTTTTTTTTTTTTTTTAAGATTTATTTATTTGAAACGCGGGGTGGGGGGAGATCTTCCATCAGCTGGCTCACTCCCCAAATGACTGCAATGGCCAGGGCTGGGCCAGAAGCTTCTTCCTGGTCTCTCATGTGGATGCAGGGGCCCAAGCACTTGAGCCATCTTCTGCTGCTTTCCCAGGCGCACTAGAAGGGAGCTGGATCAGAAGTGGAGCAGCTGGGTCTTGAACTGGCACTCAAATAGGATGCTTGCATCACAGAAAGCAGCTTAAACTGCTATGCCACAACTCTGGCCCCACAATTTAGCTCTTAATAGGATCCATGTAATGCTTACATTGCCTTAGGTTGTATGTCTTCTAATTTTCTAAGTCTTTTTTTTTTTTTTTTTTTTAAGATTTATTTTATTTATTTGAAAGGCTGAGTAAGAGACAATGAGAGAGATAGAGGTCTTCTGTCTGCTGGTTCACTTACCAAGTAGCCACAACCACCAGGGTTTGACCAGGCCAAAGCCAGGAGCCAGGAGCTTCTTCAGATCTTCCCCATGGGTGCAGGGTCTAAGCTCTTGGGCAATACTCGTTTGCTTTCCCAGGCCGGTTAGTAGGGAGCTGGATCAGAAAAACAACCAGGACTTGAACCAGCACCCATATAGGATGCGGGTTCTGCAGGCATGGCTTAAGCTGCTATGTCCTAACACCAGATTCCCTCTTTTGTTTTATACCAAAAATTCACCACCTTTATTTCTGTTTTTAAGTTTTGGTTTTTGTACTAATATAATAGATTAGAAATATGAGGGTTTGTGGAAATTCAAGGAATTTGAATTTACTTAAGATTAGGAAAATCAACTTCTACACCGTTAAAGTGAGCTATGTATATTTTATTGCCAAAAAAACTACCAGTTTGGTGGAGATGTTTGGCAAAGTGGTTAAATCTCTACTTGGGATACCCACATCAAATATTGGAATCACTATTCCAATTTGGCACCCCTTGATCCAGTTTCCTGCTAATGTGCACCCTGGGAGGCAACAGATGATGGTTCAGCTGCTTGTGTCTCTGCCACCCATGTGGGAGACCCTGAATGAGTTCCAGGCTCCCAGCTAGCCCAGCTGTTATGGGCATTTTGAGAGTGAACCAATGCATGGGAGATCCTCATGGCCCTATGCTTTTCTACCTTTCAAATACATGAAAAGGTGGGGGGGACCCACAAAAATACAGCTACCAGTTTTTCTGAACACCTTAAGACCTAGGCTTTAAAAAAAACAAAAATGAATATATTCCATTCTTGTAGAAAAAAGAATTCTATATTCCTTTTTATTTTTGTATAGTGTAACCCACCTTAAGATGGCTATTGATGCTTTGGCTTACCGTGGGGTTTATGTGAAATAGAAAATTAGGATAGGAAATTACCCAGAGTTCTACTTTGATCATGTTTGTTTTTCAGCAAGATTTCACTTTCCTTTTGTTTCATTTGGGGTAGAGTGAATGTGGGAAAGAAAATAATGTAATTTGTTGTACAGGACGAGAGCTTTAGTTAGTTTGGAAGTTGTGTACCTGTGGTAAAGAAGTAAAAGGCACTTTCTGGGATAAATCTGATAGGTCTTCAAGACTTCTTTGAGCAAAGCAAGTAAGAGAGCATTCTTTAGTTAGAAGTTAAGTATCACCACTTATTCTTCATTGCCAAGTAAAATTTATTTTTCCAGAGCATAGGTACCTATGTTTTAAAAGTATGTCACATATGAACAGAATTTGGAATATTATTAAATACCAGTTAACTTAGCTGTGTTTCTTACTTTCTGTTCGTCAATAGATTGTCTGAATTCCCACATTTTCGAAATAATCATAAATCTGCAAGGACTTCATCAGATGCAATTAAAGCAAAAGATCTTAAATCTAAGTCTCCTCATTTGGATGATTGTTCAAAGACTGATCACAGAACTAAAAGTGATGTTTATAAAGATGTACATCATAGTGCTTCACTGCCAAATCTAGAAAAAGAAGGAAAACCACATTCTGATAAAAAGAACACTTATTTGCCTACATCTCTGGAGAAGCATTGCACCAATGGCATTTGGTCACGCCCCCATTATCAGGGTGGTGAAGGTAGCTCAAATGAGGATAATAGAAGAGGAAGAAAAGATACTAAACATAGCCAGCACAGCAAAGGAACTGATCGAATACGAAAAGACTCGAGTATTAGCTGTGGTGATAGTGAACCAAGAAACATAGAGGGTAATCAAAGACTACAAGGACGTCCTGAGAAACATGGTAAAGGTGAACCAAAGGCTGAAAGCAGAAGTTCAAAGTTTAAAAGTAACACAGATTTGGATTATAAAAGTGAACGTAGCAGCTATTCTTGGGATAAAGAAACTTTGCGAGAAAGGTCACATACTCGAGTAGAATCTCAAAATGACAAAAAACTGGAAAGACAAAATGAGAGATCACAAAATATAAATAGAAAGGAACTTAAATCACAAGACAAAGAGGAAAGAAAAGCTGATCAGAAACCTAAATCAGTAGTGAAGGACCAGGATCCCTGGAGAAGATCTGAGCGAGAATCACTGAATCACTTCAAGAAATCTCATAATTTAGATAAACACCATCTAGAAGAGAGAAGAGGAAGGGAAGATTGCAAGAGAGACAGGATTGTAAGCAATCATAGTTTTCAAGATGGAAGATCTTCATCTTCTCTTTCAAGTAGAACTCACAAACGTATTGACTCTAAAGAAGTAGATGCTGGGCACCAATGGGAAAATACACCATTAAAAGCAGAAAGGCACAGAACTGAAGATAAGAGGAAAAGAGAACGAGAAAGCAAAGAAGAAAATAGGCATATGAAAACTGAAAAAAAATTACCTGTAGAATATTTGCAGAAAATTAATAAAGAAGCCAAGAAAACCACTACTGATTTAAAGAGACAAAACGAGCCAAAAAATGACAAATGTGAAGCCTCTGATAATGAAGTTTCTGAAGTAGATAAGAAAACTGCAGTGAAAGCTGAGAGTGGTCCAAGTGACACAAAAAGCAAAGACTTAAAGCTAAGTTTTATGGAAAAATTGAACTTAACTCTTTCCCCTGCTAAAAAGCAGCCTATTTCTCAGGATAATCAACATAAAATAACTGATTCTCCCAAGTCCAATAATGTATGTGATTTGGAATCCTCAGTGCATGCTAAAACAGTGTTGTGTGTTAATTCTGTCAGTGAACATGTCACAGAGGAAACCAAATCAAAGTTGTTGAAACCAAAGGATGTTCTCCCAGCGGCATCTGAATCTAAGATCGATGTTTCAGGAAGCCAAATGGAAGAAGATAATAGTTTGTTAGTTAAATCTGTTGAGAGTACTATGCATTTTGAATTGCCTACTGGTACAGAGACATCCTCAGCAGCTGTAGAAATGGAAAAAACAGATTCCTTGTTCCCATCAAGAGAAATGGAACAAACAAGAGCAGCAGCCTCTGTGGTAATGGATGTATTACAAACTGATGCTTCTCAAAACTTTAGCATGGAATTGGATACCAAAAAAAATGATAATTTAAATTCTAGTGGTGTTTCTGAAGATGTGGAAATGAAGTTGACTCTTGTAACAAAAGTGACTGAAAACAGTGAAAGCATTTTGCAGCCTTCAATTGAAGAAGCTAGCATTTTGCCAATAATCCTTTCAGAACATGGTAACTCAAAATTTGAGCCTTCTCTTGTAGACGATACACCACTGACTGAAAGTAAGTCTTGTCATTTGGAGTCTTGCTTACCTAAAGAGACTCTAGAACCTTCACTTCAGCAGACTGAATTAATGGACCAGAAAGTGGAAATTGGTGAAACAAATTCAATATATCATGATGATGAGAACTCCGTTTTGAGCATTGACTTCAATCATCTGAGACCTATTCCAGAAGCCATCAGTCCTCTGAATAGTCCAGTGAGACCTATAGCAAAAGTTCTTAGAATGGAAAGCCCCTCTCGAGTTCCATTGTGTAATAACAGTCATAAAGGTAATTATAATCTATAAATCATCTTTTTGTGAAAATAAAAAATACTTAAGATAAATGGATGCTCTTTTTACAAAGAAATTATTTGTTTGAAAGGCAGAGCAGAAGAGAGCAAGGATGCTACAGAGGGGATGTTCCATCCACTGGTTCGCTTCCCTGTTGGCCACAACAGCCACTTTGAAACCAGGAACCAGGAATTCCATCCTGGTCTCCCCTGTGAGTGGCAGAGACCTGCATACTTGGGCCATCTTCCATTGCCTTCCCAGGCATATTAGCTGGAAACTAGATTGGAAGTAGAGTAGCTGGGACTCAAACAAGCACTGCAATGTGGGATACCAGCAACATAAGGAGTGGCTTAACCTGTATGCCACAACCTCTTTCTTTTTTGATAACATAGAAAATAACATCCAGATTTAGTTGATACCTAGAAGTGTACTTGAGCCTTCTCTCTCAATTTTTTTTTTTTTTTTTTTTTTTTATGTTTTTGACAGGCAGAGTGGACAGTGAGAGACAGAGAGAGAAAGGTCTTCCTTTTGCCGTTGGTTCACCCTCCAATGGCCGCCGCTGCAGCCGGCGCACCGCGCTGATCCGATGGCAGGAGCCAGGATCCAGGTGCTTTTTCCTGGTCTCCCATGGGGTGCAGGGCCCAAGCACCTGGGCTATCCTCCACTGCACTCCCTGGCCATAGCAGAGAGCTGGCCTGGAAGAGGGGCAACCGGGACAGAATCCGGCGCCCCGACCAGGACTAGAACCCGGTGTGCCGGCGCCGCAAGGTGGAGGATTAGCCTATTGAGCCACGGCGCCGGCCTTCTCTCTCAATTTAAGTACTTCTTAATTCTATATACAAAAGGGAACTGTGGGACAGATTGTTTCAATTGCTGTTTACTTGCTTTCAGATACATTTTTATTGTTCAGTATTGTTTACTTGCTTTCAGATATATTTTTATTGTTCAGAATCCATCGTCAAATGGTAGAGTAGGTGATACTATTTAAATGAAATAAACCCTGAACAGTTTGTTGGTGATTATCTAAATGACAAAACTTCTCACTTTTCACACCTTCTGAACACTTTTTAAGATCAAAGACCATTGAAATTAATTTTAGGGGCCGGCGCCGCGGCTCACTAGGCTAATCCTCCACCTTGTGGCGCCGGCACACTGGGTTCTAGTCCCGGTTGGGATGCTGGATTCTGTTCTGGTTGCCCCTCTTCCAGGCCAGCTCTCTGCTGTGGCCGGGGAGTGCAGTGGAGGATGGCCCAAATACTTGGGCCCTGCACCCCATGGGAGACCAGGAAAAGTACCTGGCTCCTGCCATTGGATCAGCGCAGTGCACCGGCCGCAGCACACCAGCCGCGGCGGCCATTGGAGGGTAAACCAACGGCAAAGGAAGACCTTTCTGTCTGTCTCTCTCACTGTCCACTCTGCCTGTAAAAAAAAAAAAAAGAAAAGAAAAAAAAATTAGTTTTAGGCATTCACATTCTGCTTTTAAAAGAAAAAATGAGTTGGCTCAGTATTAATTTTTTTTATATTTAGTATGAAAATATCAAATTATAAAGACTCAATGGCCATATTTAATATACTTTTCTCTTTTACAGATGTGTTTCCACCAAATTCAGTTCATTCTATCTCCAGGTCAGATCTCAATAAGGAAAATCAAAAGCCATTCTATAAAGCTGACAAATGTACAGAAGCAGATTCCTGTAAGGATTCATCTTTAGATGAATTAGAAGAAGGAGAAATTATAAGTGACAATGAAAAATCTGAACCACAAAAAAATTTTGAAAAAAGTGCCAAACCTAGAGCATCTGCTGAAGTGCGGAACACAAAGACTAGTCCACCAAGTAGGAAAAGTTCTATGTGCTTGGATAAGGATAATAGGAAAACATCTGTAAAAATCCATCAGACCAGCAGCAAATGGAATAAAAGACCAAGGGAATCTAACAGATATTCAAAAACAGAGAAGAAAGATAAAACAATGAGTACTTCCTGCTTGGAAAAAATAGTTCAAATTGTTGCTGCACCCTCTTCTGTTCGAGAGATTATGCACATGTTAAGAATGATAAGAAAACATGTGAGGAAAAATTACATGAAATTCAAGATAAAATTTTCATTAAGACAATTTCATAGAATTATTGAGTCAGCAATTTTGAGTTTTACATCACTAATTAAACATCTTGACTTATCCAAAATCTCTAAGTCAGTGACTACTTTACAGAAGAATCTCTGTGATGTTATAGAATCTAAACTTAAGCAAGTTAAAAAGAATGGAATAGTTGACCGTTTATTTGAACAGCAACTATCAGATATGAAAAAAAAATTGTGGAAGTTTGTAGATGAACAACTTGATTATTTATTTGCAAAACTTAAGAAAATCTTAGTAAAGTTTTGTGATTCCATTAATTTTGGAAGTGACAGTGATGAAGGAAAACTTGATAAAAGAAGTAAAGAGAAAGTACGATATTCAAATTGTGAGAACGGTCATGTGGACAACTCCAACAAAGAAATGCTAAAAGAAAAATTGCCAAAACCAGGAGACTCTGTTCACTTGAAGTCTTTATTGGAAAGTGAAAAACCTGAGGAAAAATGTCAAGACCAAAATAACTCCAATATCAATGCAATAAAGCATGATATTAAAAAAAGTTCTAATAGCTGCTTTGATACTATCAAGAACTTTCAACCTGGAGAGCATGCTTTGGAACTAGACTGTCCAAGTATCCCAAAGCTGGGAAAAGCTGAAGGCAGCACCATGGAGGAAGCACAAACATCCCAACATGCAGCTTTGAAGCCAGAACGAAGTTTTGAGATTCTTACTGAACAGCAAGCATCTAGCCTTACTTTTAATTTAGTGAGTGATGCACAGATGGGTGAAATATTTAAGAGTTTATTGCAAGGTTCTGATCTTTTGGACAACAGTGTTAATTGTACTGAAAAAACTGAGTGGGAGTTAAAGACTCCAGAGAAACAGTTGCTAGAGAGCCTTAAGGGTGAGTCTATACCAGCTTGTACAACAGAAGAGCTGGCTTCAGAGGTGGCTTCTCCATGTCCTAAAATAATTAGTGATGATAATTGGTCATTATTGTCTGACAAAGGTCCATCTCTGTCTTCAGGACTTTCATTGCCAGTTCATCCTGATGTGTTGGATGAAAGTTGTATGTTTGAAGTGTCTACTAACATGGCCTTAAGTAAAGATAATGTGTGTAGTTCAGAAAAGAGCAAACCCTGCATTTCTTCCATACTTCTTGAAGATCTAGCAGTATCTTTGACAGTACCATCACCTCTGAAGTCAGATGGTCATCTCAGTTTCTTAAAGCCTGAAGGTTTGTCTAATTCAACTCCTGAAGAAGTTATTAGTGCCCATTTTAGTGAAGATGCCTTATTGGAGGAAGAAGATGCCTCTGAACAAGATATTCATTTAGCTCTGGAATCTGATAATTCAAGCAGTAAATCTAGTTGTTCTTCATCATGGACAAGCCGGTCTGTTGCTCCAGGATTTCAGTACCACCCTAATCTACCTATGCATGCTGTGATAATGGAAAAGTCCAATGATCATTTCATTGTGAAAATACGACGTGCAACGCCATCCACGTCTGCTGGTCTTAAACAGAGTGTGGTAACTGATGAGTCATTGGCATCTTTGTCCAGCATTGGGAAGGAAGCTGATGAAGCAGCAAAGAAAGAATATGTTTCATGTCAGAACACAGTTACCAAACCTGTGGATGAATTAGAAAATTCTAACAAAATTGTCAATGGCAATAAATCAGGTCCTGAAGAACAGAACTCTATGGTACAACCACAGGTTCCTGATATATATGAATTTCTTAAAGATGCTTCAGGTAAGGCAGGTGACAGTGATGAAGTGACTGATGAATGTTTCAAGTTACATCAAGTATGGGAACCAAAAGTGCCTGAAAGCATTGAAGAACTGCCTTCTCTAGAAGAAATTCCACACTCTGTTGAGGATCGTCTTCCAGACACATACATAGACCTAACGAAAGTTCCAATTACTGAGACCAAAAACTTGGGGGAACTGATGGAAGTAACAGTTTTAAATATTGATCAGTTGAGATGTTCTGGAAACAGTTTAAATCAAAATGCTCACAGCTTAGGTAATTCTGTGCAATCTGATAATGTGGGTGCTTTTATTGATTTGACACAAGATGCTTCAAGTGAGAGTAAAAATGAAAGTAACCATTCTGCATTAGCTGTTGAAGGATTGGGATGTCAGGTGATATGTGTAGATGAAGATAAGTATACGGAAGAAAAGGTGCAAATGGAAAGCAAGCCTTCGAAATGCATTACTGAGAAAGCCTATATTGATTTGACCACCGAATCTCCTGTTTCTTGTGAAGTAAAAGATGATTTAAAATCAGAGTCAGCATCAAATTCTGGGAATCCAGAGTTGCCTGGGACTTTGGATAATGCTCACAAAAAGAGAAAAAACCTTTCTGAACTAAATCAGTCTTCTCAGAAAAAACAAAGAAAGGAAACAGATGTAACTAGTAGGGAACAGACCAAGAAACTTATTCAAGAGAATGGTGAAGCTTACCGAAAGAAAGCCAATAAGAAAAGGGCCTCTGTAGTGAATAAAGATCCCACAGGAATTAAAGATTCGGCAGCAGCACTCAACGCTTCTACAAGTCTTTCTGCAAGGAATGTTATTAAAAAGAAGGGAGAAATTATAGTTTCATGGACAAGGTAAGTTGTAAGACATTTAAATTACTAGGAAATTTTGGGAGATTAGAAATTTAATACATCCTAATCCTCCACCTATGGCGCCGGCACCCCTGGTTCTAGTCCCAGCTGGGGCACTGGGTTCTAGTCCCGGTTGCTCCTCTTCCAGTCCAGCTCTCTGCTGTGGCCCAGAGGGCAGCGGAGGATGGCCCAAGTGCTTGGGTCCTGCACCCGCATGGGAGACTGGGAGGAAGCACCTGGCTCCTGGCTTCAAATCAGCGTAGCACCGGCCGTAGTAGCCATTAGGGGAGTAAACCAATGGAAGGAAGACCTTTCTCTCTCTCTCTCTCTCACTGTCTATAACTGTCAAATAAAAAAAAAAAACAAAATTAATACATCATCATAGTTTATCCCATCCTGAAATAAGGAAAGTGATGACATGAAAAGTGGATAAAGTTAGTTGAATATACTTTCCAGGATACAGCTCAGCTATAGTGTGGAATATTCTAGGGCAGTGACTCTTAACCAATGGTGTGCATTCTTAACACCACAGATAGTTTTTCATTGTTTTGACTTTACATTTTCAATTTGAAAGAATTTGATTTGGCAGTAATGGAATAAACATTTTTGAGAGAAAGGATGACAGGTGGCAAAACGGCAAAAAGTAGTAGTGTTTGCAATTTGATTATTCCTCTGAATTCAAGTCTCCAGTTTTATAAATAGGTTGTACTTATGTGCCCTTTTTTTTTTTTTTTTTTTTTGGACAGGCAGAGTTAGAGACAGAAAGGTGTTCCTTTTCCGTTGGTTCACCCCCCAAATGGCCCCTACGGCCAGTGCACTGCGCCAATCCGAAGCCAGGAGCCAGGTGCTTCCTCCTGGTCTCCCATGCAGGTGCGGGGCCCAAGCACTTGGGCCATCCTCCACTGCCCTCCCGGGCCACAGAAGAGAGCTGGACTGACTGGAAGAGGAGCAACCAGGACAGAATCCGGCGTCCCGACCAAGACTAGAACCCGGGTGTTGGCACTGCAGGTGTAGGATTAGCCTAGTGAGCCGTGGCGCTGGCCAATGTGCCCTTCTTAAGTGTAGATCTTAAGATTCAAGTTTGTTCATTTTTATTTTATATTTTTTAAAGATTTATTTTTTATCTGAAAGGCAGAGTTAGAAGTAAAAGGAGAAACAGAGAGATCTTCCATCTCTGTCTCACTCCCCAGATGGCCAAAATGGCCAGAGCTGGGCCAGGCTAAGGCCAGAGCTGGGCCAGGCTAACGCCAGGAGCCAGGACCTTCTTCCAGGTATCCCATGTGGACGCAGGGACCCAAACAGTGCTTTTCCAGTCTCATTAGGAGGGAGCTGGATCAGAAGTGGAGCAGCTGGGACTCCAGCCAGTTGCCCTTATGGGTTATCGGCATTGTAGGCGGCAGCTTAATCCACTATGCCACAAGCACCAGCGATTAAATGGAAAGGTTATGATCATTGGTCTAGAGGTAGATAGTGGTCATATTTGACTAAAATATTTACTTATAGGAGCTCAGTTTTCTTAAAACTAGTGATAAGTTTTGTATAAAATGACAGTCTTCAAATCCCCACTTAAGGTAACTTGGCACATGGCAGTGCAAGACATAATAAACACATTCATGTAGGAAAAGCAGAGGTTGAAGCTGGTATTGTGACATAGTGGGTAAAGCCACCACCTGCCATGCTGCCATCCCATATGAGCTGTTTCACTTTTCATCTGGCTCCCTGCTAATGGCCTAGGAAAAGCAGCAGAAGATGCCCAAGTGCTTGGGCTCCTGCCATCAATGTGGGAGACCCAGATGAAGTTGTTGGAGGCATCTGGAAAGTGAACTAGCGAATGGAAGAGTGCTTTTTCCTCTGTCTTCCTCTCTGTGTTAGTGACTTTCAAATAAATAACTTTTTTTAAAAAAAAGATTTATTTATTTGAAAGGCAGAGATACAGAGAAGCAGAGAGAGAGATCTTCCACTCGCTGGTTTACTCCCCAAATGGCTGCAAGGGCCTGAGCTGGGCCAGTCTGAAGCTAGGATCTAGGATCTTCTGGGTCTGCCACGTTGGTGTGGGGGCCCAAGCTCCTGAGCCATCCTCCACTCCTTTCCCAGGCCTTAGTAGAGAGCTGGGTTGGAAGAGGAGCAGCTGGGACTCAAACAGGTGTCCATATGGGATGCCTGCACTGCAGTTGGCAGCTTTACCTGCTCTGCCATTGTGCTGGCCCCTATGATCATTTTTTAGCCCTATTTTTTAAAGTTGTATACACATTAAAGGTAAAATTTTTTTTAAACCTAAAACTTAAGCTTTTGTCATTAAAGAAATAACATTTTGTTACAGAAAAATTGGTAAAGATATGAGCTTATAGGGTCAAATCATCTGTAATCTTGTTTCTTACAGGTAATCATTGTCTATAGTTTGATATATGTGAGTTTTAATAAATATATTGTTTTAATAAAATTTTTACCACTATTGATGGACTTTAGGACAGTAGAATTTTTATTATGTTTCTAATGTAGTGTATAAATGCTAAATATAACTTTTCCTTCCTCAGAAATGATGACCGGGAAATTTTATTGGAGTGTCAAAAAAACGGGCCATCTTTGAAAACGTTTACAAATTTAGCTGTCAAGCTGAATAAAAATCTAAATCAGGTAACTACACAAGCTTTACATTTATACGGGTTCACAGATGTTGCTGTCCTACAGACTTCATCTTTAGCATATTAAAATACATGTATATTAGTCAAGTTATTTAAAAGTATGCTCAGTGTAGGACTTAATGTCGGTGATTGTGAAAGAATTGTGACTGGAGTGATCCTTTATTCCTTGTGTGTCTTACCATTTACTTATTTGATCTCTGACAATTTGGTAATGATGTTTTGCTTATTTAAGGAGAAAGTTGAATATTAAAAGTTAGATTAAACAATCACTTTAAATATGAAGGCATCCTGTTTTTCTAAGCATATTTTCATTATTGAAGATAACTTTGTCTTTAGGTATTTTGTGAAAGTATTCATCAAAGGTTGAAAAAGGGGCAGGCATGGTGCATGGTTATCACTGCTTCTGTCACCCTCCTCCCACATTGGAGTGCTGGTTTGAGTACTGCTACTCCACTTCCGATCCAGCTTTTTGCTAACTCTATCATTGGAGGCAGCAGGTGATGGCTCAAATACCTGGGCCCCTGCCATACACATGGGAGAGCTATAATGAGTTCCAGGCTCTTGGCTTTGGCTTAGCCTAGCCCTAGCTGTTGGAGGTATTTGGCGAGTGAACCAGCTGTCTTTCTCTCTCTACTTTTAAATAAAATAAAAATAAGTAAGAATTTTAAAAATCATTGAAAAAGACTATTGAGATTCTTATGATTAATACTAATTTTTAATTTTTCAGGTCTCAGAAAGATTCCAGCAGCTAATGAAGCTCTTTGAAAAATCAAAATGCAGGTAGTTAATGGTTATACTAAGGAGATTTACAAAGTAAATGTTTGATAACTGTAGTTGGGCAGTTAATGACCTGTTAGTCATTGAAGATTTGAATAGTGAGCAAGAGACATCCAGTTGAGTTCCTGCTTCAGTCACAGGTTGGAGGATGTTTGCAGACATCTAAGGCCACCTCATCTGCAGGGATGTGCCCAGATTGAAGCCTGCTGCAGTTCAGGTCAGCATGGCATCTCCTCAACCCTCTGCTGCTAAGACCAAGGTGGGGGGAATTCCTTTTGATGGTTAATCATAGAATTTTTATAGATGAAGAAAAAACATTCTTTACTAGCAGCATTTCATAACCAATGATGTCTGCATAATCACTGTAATTCAATATTTCTCATTTTAAATTAGGAGCACTCAGTACTTTACAGTAGGAAATGTTAAGAACATGAAGTCCATTGCCATCTGAATGACATGATTTATTGTATTAAATTATTACTAATGTTCACAGACATGTTTCCTAGTTTAAGTCATTTTTGTATAGTTGTAAAGGCATATAACATATCACTATATTTCCCAATTGATTGTAATCATAATTATATGAATGCAAAACACCCAATTTTACGTTGTTTTGGGGGCAGGCATTTGTACAGCAGTTAAGATGCCAATTAAAGCACCCACATCCCAAATCAGAATGCCTAGGTTCAAGTCCTGGCCCCCTTCCAATTCCTCTTGTGGGAGGCACCAGGTAATGGTGGCTCAAATGCTTGGGTCCCCAGCACCCATATCGGAGATTTGAATTGAGTTCTGGGCTCCTAGTATTTTCTTGGCCCTGGCTATTGTGGTATTTTGGGGAGTGAACCAGTGGATGGAAGATCTTTCTGTCTCTTTCTATGTTTATTTGAAATAAAATGAAAGTAAATAAATACAGATTTAAACTTTTAGTTAAATCTGAGTAAAAACTGGACACAGATCACAGTGTGAAGGGCTCTGAACATTTTTGAGCTACATATCTGTTTCTAGCTCCAGTGTGAATTATTGTTACATAATTTGTTAATTTCCACATCTTTTTTTTTAAGACTTATTTATTTTATTTGAATGGCAGAGTTAGAGAGAGAGAGAGAGATTTTCCATCTGCTGGTTCACTGTAAAATGGCTGCAGTAGCCGGAACTGGGCCAGACCAAAGCCAAGAGCTTCTTCCAGGTCTCCCATTTGGATGCAGGGGCCCAAGTAATTGAGCTTTCCTCTGCAGCCTTTCCAGGTGCATTAGGGAGCTGGATCAGAAGTGGAACATCCAGGACTTGAATCGGGGCCTCTAGGGGAAGCCAGTGTTGTGGGCGGCGGCTTAACCACCCACTATGTCACAGCGCCGGCCCTGCCACATCTCTTAAAGCATCTGCCTTGCTAATGAGAACTTCAAAAGGTGTTTAGTGGTTTATGCTAAATAAAGTCCAGTTTTGTTTATATGGGAGTACTTCAAAAATTTCATGGAAATGGAATTAAAAGTTTATTTTGGTACTCAAAAATTTGAAATCCACATATATGAGGTTTCTTAAAAATTCTTATAGAAATGCATATTGTGAAAAAACTGCATGGATTTCAATTTTTTTTGCACCAAAATAAACTTTTTTAAAAAAGATTTATTTATTTGGAAGGTAGAACAATTGAGAGAGGGACAGACAAAAGGAGAGAGATCTTCCAATGAACCCACAGCTAGGGCAGGGCACACTGACACCAGGAACTAAGTTTCATCTGGGTCTCCCACAGGGGAAGGGGTGCAAGTACTTGGACTATCATCTGTTAGCTGCAGACTTCCTGTGCATTAGCAGGAAGCTGGATTGAAAATGGAGTCGCTGGGACTCAAATTGGCATTCTGCCATGAAATTGCAAGCAGTGGTTTAACCCACTGTGCCACATCGGCTCCTCAGAATAAACTTAAAATTCTGTATTCCATGGACATTTCAAAGTATGCTCATGTAGTTCAAAATGAAAATTGAATAATGAGGAATTTGGACAGGCTTGTTCTAAAAGAACTTTAAAGTGGCTTAGATATTTTTCAGAATCACTGTGTTTTAAGATTTTTGCTGGGCCGGGGCCGCAGCTCATTAGGCTAATCCTCCGCCTTGCGGCGCCGGCACACTGGGTTCTAGTCCCGGTTGGGGCGCCGGAGTCTGTCCCAGTTGCCCCTCTTCCAGGCCAGCTCTCTGCTGTGGCCAGGGAGTACAGTGGAGGATGGCCCAAGTCCTTGGGCCCTGCACCCCATGGGAGACCAGGATAAGTACCTGGCTCCTGCCATCGGATCGGCGTGGTGCACCGGCTGCAGCAGCCATTGGAGGGTGAACCAACGGCAAAAGGAAGACCTTTCTCTCTGTCTCTCTTTCTCACTGTCCACTCTGCCTGTCAAAAAATTTAAAAAAAATAAAAATAAAATAAAATAAAACATCATAAATTTATGATCTGCTCAAAATCTGTTAAAAAAAAAGATTTTTGCTGCCTTTAACAAATTCAACTGAGTGTTAATTTTGGTTTTACATTAATGTTATCTTAAAATATGATTTGCATTCTCTTAGAATTTAAATTCATGAAAGAGGTAACTTGTATCTGGAACTATGCTGGAAATTTCCAATCTGCATTGTAAATCTAATCATTAACTTTACAAATTTAAAACTTTTCAATTAATTTAATATTTGGGATTTTATTTGCTTGTATGATAGGACATGTACTGGAGTGTTTCATTCCTAGCTTGACCCTTACCAGATTTTTTTCCCTATGTACTGTAGTTTAATTCGTCCAAATCAGAATGATAGTTTTCACAAAAGCTGGTTCTGTAAAATCAGTATTGTGTAAGTAGAGCTTATTTAAAAGGTAACACTATCAAAATGGTCATATCAGAAGAATAGAATCATAACTTCAGCATTTTCTTATATTACAGATAAGTTGCTGAATTCCTTGGAGTCTTAATTGAATTGCATACTACACAGAAGCTTCAAATTCCTCATGTTTTAAATGGGGAACAAGAGGGAGGTTTTATTACATTTTGACTAGTAGGTAATTATCTACATTTGTTATTAATTACTGACTGTAATCGCAGGTCAGCATATTCAGTTTATCCTAGTCATCTGTCTGATTTGCTCACCTGTTAGTGGTCAAAATATTTATTTTTAAACATGTGACAGCTTATCAAAATGAAAGCAACAATGATGTAGAATTGAAAATTTAGTTTTGATATTTCAAAGAAGTGACTTTCTTTTGTGATTTTCTATAATAGTTTTGTAGCCTTTTAAACTAAGTGACTGGTTTAAGTTTTCACCATTTTTATTTGCTTTTATAATTACCTCCGCTCATTTTGGTAAACTGTAAATAATTTAAATAGTATATTTGTAAATATGTATAATTATAATGATGTAAAATACTTTGTATGTGTATGTATTTGTGTATATGCACACACATAAATGGTTTTGCCTGGCCAAGGAGTTTTTTATCTGTATAAAACTTTTTGTATAAAGTTTGTTTTCGATAAAGGTAATGTATAATAAAACCATGTAAAGTTCTATTTCAATTAGAATGTTTCTTTTTTTCTAATATTGAAGCAAAATTTAATGACAAATAATGAAGAAAGTATACCTGATAGGCCAGGTAAGCATCTCAGTGAAGAACTGAGAGCCTAGAATATTTCTTTTAATGTGTTTAGACTTGAGTCCCTCCCACCTGTGTGAGAGACCCAAATTTTGTTCTGAGCTTCTTACGGCCTGGCCTAGTCCTGGGTGTTGTGGACATTTGGGGAGTGAACAAGCAGATGGAGATCTCTGTCTTTCTCTTTCAAATAACTTTTTTTTTTTTCCCCAAAAATGTGTAAAGGACCAAGAATCAGATTAATTCCAGTCTTCTCAAGTACAATACTAGCTTTTGGAAAACAATATAATATTTTTAAAGGTCTGGACTTAAAAAACTTACATCTATTTAAATGTCAAATATTGAGGGCTTAATAAAAACAGTAAGAATTTTTGGGGAAAATTGGCAGAAAATAAGTCTAGGGGATAATATAGAAGCTAGGGGAATAATACTAGTCAGATACTTTGGTAAGATGTGTTTAGGGGGAGATTTTGTTGTTAAAAGGGAAGGGGGTAAGCATTTGGCACAATGGTTGAGACATTGCATCCCATATCAGAGTGCCTGAGTTTGAGTCCCAGCTCCACTTCCAGTTCCATCTTGCTGCTGATACACACTCATGGAGGCAGCCAGTGATGGCTCAGATGATTGGGTCCCTGCCACTCACGTGGGAGACCCAGATTGAATTCCTGGCTCCTGGCTTTGGCCTGGACCAGCCCTGACTATTGCAGGCATTTGGGAAGTGAACTAGCAGATGGGGGAATCTTTGTCCCTCTGCGTTTCAAATCTTTTTTTATTTTTTTATTTTTTTTTAAATGAGCATCACTCTTAAAAACAAAACAAAACCAGAAAGCCATATCTGGAACAGTTACTGCAATTGGAGTTAACACATTATTAGTAAGGTAATCATTTTCTAAGATCTTTTCCCTTTTTGCACCAGAGCTGAGATAGGTTATCCTGCCCTGCAACTTTTAAGTCTTTGTTTAATAGAGGCATTAAACTCAGTGGTTGTACCAAGGATGAGGTGTTATTTTTTCTGGAAAGGGGTTAAATCTTACATTTGTTTCCTTTTTATGTGCTATTTGCTCTGGATGTTTTTATTTTTTCTTTCATTTTCTTCGTTAACTTGTTTTGAATTCTTTTTAACTCAGTATTTTCCTACACTAACTTATTGTTCTCTGTCTTTACCCTAGAGAATACACATCCATCCTTTCAAAATCTTAAGTAGCACTAAATGTTGGGTCCACCTTTCTTGGCTGACTTCTTTTTTGTGGATTTTGGCTCAAATTCCCCATTGCCTTGTCAGGTTTTACCCCCAGCCTTTTCAGGTTATTTTCCTTGGGAGAACTGGTTCTTAATTGTTCCAACATTACTAAGTAGATAATTTTTTTTTTTTTAAGATTTATTTTTTATTTACTTGGAGGAGAGGGCGAAACAGAGACAGAAATCTTCCATCTACGGATTCACTTCCCATAAGGCCACAACAGCCAGGGCAGAACCAAGCTGAAGCCAGGAGCCTGAAGCTCCTATCTGATTCACCCTCATGGGTGACAGGGGTCCAGGTACTTGGGCCATCTTGTGCGTTCCCAAGCGATTATCAGGGAGGTGGAACAGAAGTGGAACAGCCGGTTCTCAAACCTCCTCTCATTTGGGATGCTAGTGTTGAATGCAGCAACTTTGGCTTCTGTATAACGATGCCAGCTGTACTAGCTAGATACTTTTAAAATTTAAGTTCAGGAGAAAAAAGAATGTAGAAAGCAAGACAAATTCAAAGTTAAGAAGGAAGATGATAGAATTAAGTCCCAAAATGACAGTGAAGAGATTACATGTATACAGCAATTGAGGTGCCAGATTCTAGTCCCGATTGTTCCTCTTCCAGTCCAGCTCGCTGCTGTGGCCCAGGAAGGCAGTGGAGGATGGCCCAAGAGCTTGGGCCCCTGCACCCATGTGGGAGACCTAGTTGAAGCTCCTGGCTCCTGGCGTTGGCCTGGCCCAGCCATGGCTGTTGTGGCCATCTGAGGGGTGAACCAGTGGATGAAAGACCTCCGTCTCTTCTGTTTGTAACTCTGAGTTTCAAAATAAATGAATAAATCTCAAGAAAAAAAAAATGTTGTGCCATCAATTAAACTTCACCTTTGATTGCTGCTTAAATGTTTTCCTGGTGTGTCCTTGGTCAGTTCACAATTTCTATGTTTTTTCCCTTCTAAGAACAGGGATTGTTCTGGAACAAGATTTCAGACAGGTCCTCAGTTGAGTTTTGTTTTAGAGAAAGTAGAACATATAGTTGGTAAATCTTGGGCCCACCACCCCTGGCTGGCTTCAACTAGAATGTTTTTATCTGTTGGATCATTTAGGAAGTGAACCAGTGGATGGGAGTGCTCTGTCTCAGCAGATGGGAATGTGCTCTCTGCTTCTCTGCCTCTCAAATAAAATAAAAAGCAATCAGATTGATTCGTCTGCAAATTTAAAAAAGATATGGGGCTGGCATTTGGTTCAGTGGTTAAAACACTGCTTGTCGCGCCTTTATCCTGTATCTGATTGTCTGGGATTGAGTCCTACTGCTATTCCAGTTCCAGCTTCATGCTGATGCACACACTAGAAAGCAGCAGGTGATGGCCCAAGTCCTTGGGTCCCTGCCACCCACGTGGATCTGGATAGAGTCCTGTGCTCTTGGCTGCAGCCTGGCTCAGCTGTCCACAAGGGCGGCCTGGATAAAGCTCCTGGCTCCTGGCTTCAACCTGGTCCAGTCTTGGCTGTTGTAGCCATTTGGGAGAATGAACCAGTGGATAGGTCTCTTTTTCTGTCTCCTCTCAACTCTGCCTTTCAAATGAATAAATATTTTTAAAAATAAATTTAAAATTGAAAGAATCAGATACATAATTGTATTTATTTTCTGGTTTAAACATTTATTTTTTTTTTAATTTTTTATTTTTATTTTTTGCCAGGCAGAGTTAGACAGAGAGAGAGAGAGTTATAGACAGTGAGAGACAGAGAAAGGTCTTCCATTGGTTCACTTGCCTAATGGCCACTACAGCTGGCGCTGTGCCGGTCTGAGGCCAGGAGCCGAGTGCTTCCTCCTGGTCTCCCATGTGGGTGCAGGGACCCAAGCACTTGGGCCATCCTCCACTGCCCTCCCAGGCCACAGCAGAGAACTGGACTGGAAGAGGAGCAACTGGGACTAGTACCCGGCGCCCCAACTGGGACTAGAACCCCGGGTGCCGGCACCGCAGGCGGAGAATTAACCAAGTGAGCCACGGCGCCAGCCTAAACATTTATTTTCTTTAGTAGGGAATACATTTACTACATAGAAGATACTTGTAAAATTCACCCAACCTCCTCAGTCACCCAGCTACCTACCTTTGAGACAATTTTAGGAGTTATTCCTTGCATAAATTATGATTTTAGTGTTTTGAATATAACTTGCATTAAATCATTACTGTGCTGGTGAGTTTTATAATTAAATATCAAAGGAGTTCTTGGGCATTGTACCCAGTACCATTCAAATGCACATGAAAAATAATTCTAGTTAATTTTGATAATTTGTACTTGAGTCTAGTGTGTCAGACCTCCAATATGGGATGCAGGTATTTCAAGGGGTGGCCAACTGACCCTGCCATTTACTGTGTGCCTTCTGTGTTTCCCCTTCCCCCCTCTCCCCTCCCCTCCCCTCCAGTAGTCCTTGGGCCCCTGCACCCACATGGGAGTTCTGGAAGAAGCTCCTGGCTCTTGGCTTCAGATCAGCCCAGCTCCGGCCGTTGTGGCCAATTGGGGAGTGAACCAGTGGTTGGAAGATCTCTTTCTCTGTCTCTCTGCCTCTGCTTCTCTAATAAATAAATAAATCAAAAAAAAAAAAAAAAAAAAAAAGGAAGACCTGGATGAAGCTCGGCTCCTGGCTTCATCCTGGTCCAGCCCTGGTCACTTGACATCTGGGGAGTAAACCAGGAGATGGAGGATCTCTGTCTTTGTTTCTCCTTTTATCTATAACTTTTCAAATAAATAAGTAATCTTTAAAAACAAAATGAGAAAATAAAAGTGTCTAAAAAATAGAATAGATGATACTTATGAACTATGAGTTTATGTACTTCTACATTTTTTGTGGAAATGAGCAGGCTTAGAAATGTGCCCAGGAGCTGTGATTTGAAGCCATCTTTGGATTCTAGTGACACTTTTGCTCTCAGCTCCTCTAAAAGTTCAGTAACTTTATATACTTGGGATGTGACCAGTTGATGCTACAATAGAGAGGAAATTAGAACTTGTCTCTATCTGCATCATGTAGAGTCCTTTGACCTTTCTGGAATTTGTATTTTCTCTACAAAAATCAGACCCACTTTTGTTTCTTTTCTTTTTAAAGATTTTATTTACTTATTTGAAAGGCAGAGTTAGAAGGAGAGAGAAAGAGATCTTTCACCTGCTGGTTTACACACTAAATAGCCGCAATGGCCAGGGCTGAGCCAGGCCAAAGTCAGGAGCCAAGAGTTTCCTCCTGGTCTCCCACATGGGTGCAGGGGCCCAAGGACTTGGGCCATCCTCTGTTGCTTTTTCAGGCACATCAGCATGGAGCTGGATCAGAAGTGGAGCAGCTGGGACTGGAACCATTGCCCACATGGGATGCCAGCACTGCAGATGTTGGTTTAACCCTTTGTGCACAGTGCTGGCCCCCAAACACAGTTTCTAAGGCTATTATTGGATTTCAGATTCTCTATTAAATTTTTTTCCTCAGCTATATGTCAGCCTAACAGATTATTACTAGGACACATAATTCTACAGAGAGGCACAGCAGCCGCCTCAGTGGTCTAAAAATGCTTATTCTCTTTTTGAGACATTTCTTCTTTGAGCATGACATTTTTTCAAGAACACTTTGGGTTCTTTTTTTTATGTCATGCCATTAGTATTTGTTCACATTGATGAGACCAGACTCACTCCAGGCAGCTATTTATAGCATCAGGCATGACTCATTGATCTGCAAGCATCGATTCCTAGGGCAATCAATGGACTGAAAGAAAAGTATTCTGAGTCAAGTCACTGTAATCATTTGCTAATGAAAAAAGGGAATCCTCATTTGTTTCACTTTTCACTTCCAAATACGATAGACAGGAGGGACCCACAACTTGGTGTCAGAAAAGAAATATAAAAATTGCAGAGCACCAAAGGACATTTTGAACCTTGGGGGAGGACTGTGTTAGACAGCATTGATCAAAAATACTATTCTTATTCTGGGTTAGGGCACCATAGCCAGCTGACCAAAGCCTTTAAATCCACAACCAGCAGTGGTTGTTGCACTACTTGCCACACATGGTCCATGTGAGTCCAGCTGTGAACTTGTTTGGTTCTTCTAGAAGGTAAGCGGTAAATATGTGGACTCTCTGATGAGAAACATATGGGAAATCCCTGTGAGGGCAGAAAGACCTGAACTGAAATGAGGAAAGGATCACCAGCCTTCTACCTGGGAGATGCTAAATTAGTATTTGATAATAAAAGAAAATATAAGAGTGTTTCTAGGACTTGAAGTCATATAATGGTAGAAAGTAATTTTAGCAAAACTTTGTATTGCTTGTCTCAAGGACCCTGCTCTTGCAGGCAAATATGTAAGACTGTATTGCTGCTTTTCATATAGACCCAGTTTTCCTTTACTTTATATTGTAAAATGATCACTTCCATGTTTTAAAGCAATAGTGGCAAAAAGAAGCATTATTTAGTTTAGGATTGCCAAATAGAGAATATGTTAATTGAAATGAGTTAGGTTTTCCTTCTCTGGGTTTTTATATAAAATAGAAGCTCCAGAACTTTTGAAGTGCTAAAGGAATGTCTTTTAAATAAAGAATGATGAGAAATATTTAGAAGAAAATTATGAGAAAAGGCCTTAACTTTTTAAGATGGAACTTAGTAAATTATTGCCTCAGTTCATAAAGTATGACCAAGATTTTAAAACCTAATTGTTTTAACCTGCAAATAATATATGAAACATTCTTAATTTTTGAATTTCAAACAATTCACATAGTTTCATTAAGGCCTCTTCCAATTTATGAGTGGTATCTACCACTTTTTCAATTTTATTAAGAAATCTATTTTTACATATATATGCACATACAGGTAAAATTTACATATGTGTATACAACAGATACAAATAAAGCATATTTATTAGACTTTGCCTTTCCCTTTTTTTCCTTCCTTTTCCCTTCAAATTCTTTCTCAACCCTTCTCAACTCCCACAGACCTCAGGTAGCCTATATTAACTTCCTAGTGTGTGCCCTGCATTTTTTCATTGTCACATACATATGTACCTACATCTCATATTACAAGGGCCCTTCAAAAAGTTCTTGGAAAATGGGAAACTATGCAGGATTTCAAATATTTTTGTCAGCAAAACTTTTTTAAAGAAGGATTTATTTTTTGAGTTACAGAGATAGAGAGGGACACACACACACACACACACATAGAGTGTGTGTGAGAGACAGACAGAGGCATCTTCCATTTCCTAGCCTATATTAACTTCCTAGTGTGTGCCCTGCATTTTTTCATAGTCACACACATATGTACCTACATCTCATATTACAAGGGCCCTTCAAAAAGTTCTTGGAAAATGGGAAACTATGCTGGATTTCAAATATTTTTGTCAGCAAAACTTTCTTAAAGAAGGGTTTATTTTTTGAGTTACAGAGATAGAGAGGGACACACACACACAAACACACACACACATTCATTAATTTGGGACGAATCAACTTCTATACAGTATTGAGTTTTCCAATCCCCAAGCAAGGTATATCACAATTAAGTAAAAATTATTTAAATAGTAAAGCATGTGACTTTGGCACTGTCAGTATCCGTTCCTTGAAACTCTCTTGCTTAGGTTTTAGTGGCACTGCCCTTGTAGCTTTCTTCTCTTTGCATATTGCTCATTTTATTTGTATACTTTTATTACCTATGCTTTTCTTCAGGGTTCACTTCTTGTCTCTGAGTGATCTTCTCTCCCTGTGCAATGATTAGTCACAAATGTTTGTCTTGTGTTTGTACCATTTGTTGTCTAGACCCAAATGCCTCCTGAACATCCCACTTTTGTTGTTCAGTTGCAATGAGTAAAATCTGTACTTGTTCCTGATTATAATTTCTGGCATTAATATGCTTAATAGCCTCCCTCTAAGATTATAAAACATTTTCTTTTGTGTTTTAATATTTTTATGACTCAATTTTTTTACATTTAATACTTTATTCCCTCTGGGATTTATTTATTTTTAAAGATTTTATTTATTTATTTGAGAGGCAGAGTTACAGACAGTGAGAGGGAGAGACAGAGAGAGAGGTCTTCCTTCCATTGGTTCACTCTCCAAATGGCCACAACGGCCGGAGCTGTGCCGATCTGAAGTCAGGAGCCAGGAGATTCTTCCCAGTCTCCCATGTGGGTGCAGGGGCCCAAGGACTTGGGCCATCTTCTACTGCCATCCCAGGCCATAGCAGAGAGCTGGATTGGAATTGGAGCAGCTGGGACTAGAACTGGCGCCCATATGGGATGCTGGTGTCGCAGGCAGAGGATTAACCTACTGCGCCATGGCACCAGGCCCTGGAATTTATTTTTGTATTTGGAAATAAATAGGGGGAAATCTAAGGATTTCACTTTTTTTGTTTATATTTTTTGGTTGCTGCTCATTTTTGGCTTTTTGGTCTTGGTCTCTTTTATATGTTAGTGGGAATCCTTAGTGATCAATTTATATAGAGTAAATATAAAAGTTTCATTAATGTCTCTTCCAAATTATGAGTTATCTGGCACTTTTTCAATTTTATTTAAAACTTTAACATATGTATGCCCATCCAGGTAAAGTTTGTGTAAGCATACACATCAGATAAAAGTCAGCCATATTTTCTTAGAAGTCTTTTGTTGTTGTTGTTCTCGTCTTCCTTCACATTTCCCCTCCACCCTCTCTGGAGGGCTGGGATCAGAGATATGTTGCTTGCTTTTGAAATCCTGGCAATATAGCACAATGCCTAGGTGACAGTAATACTTTAGTGAAAATTACTAAATATATTTCATTAAATGCATGAATTATGGAATGGGAAAATTGTTTTTACTAACTATTTTAATGTAACACATTCTTGCTTTTCCTCTGGATGTTTCATATTTGGAAGTCTTAGGTTTCAACCTATCATGTATTTTAACTTCATTGAACCTTGAAAAACATGTTTTTCAGGGTAAACCAAGAAACCTGTTCATGTCAGCTATGTCTTAATTCTTTCCCAGATTCCAAGCTTGCTACAGAAGGTTATATTCACTTTTCTTCTAATTTAGCAAAAAAAAAATGCATGAAAATATAATGTTCCAGACATAACTTAGTGGATGTAGTTGTATGTTATTGCTGGCATTGTTTATCTGCCTAATCTTTAGTGCTACCCTAATCTGAGCTAGTTCCTGAGGATTTACTTGACTGAGTTCTGTTTTATTTACACTTTGTCTTACCCTTAAAGCATGAATAATATATTGTGAGGATCTACTTCATTTTCCTTTTGATTGTTATTTCAGTGATAGAGTTAAGGAACCAAATTTTAAAATGAAACGGCGGCTGGCGCCGCAGCTCACTAGGCTAATCCTCCACCTGTGGCGTCAGTACCCCAGTTTCTAGTCCTGGTTGGGGCACTGGATTCTGTCCCGGTTGCTTCTCTTCCAGTCCAGCTCTCTGCTGTGGCCCAGAAGGCAGTGGAGGAGGGCCCAAGTGCTTGGTCCCTGCACCCGCATGGGGGACCAGGAGGAGGCACCTGGCTCCTGGTAGCGGCCATTTGGGGGATGAATCAACGGAAGGAAGACCTTTCTCTCTGTCTCTCGCTCTCACTATTTAACTTTCCCTGTCAAAAAAAAAAAAAAAAAAAAAAAAAAAAAAAAAAAAGAAATGGCAATTCAGTCCGTTATTGTACATCAATGACTTCTGTATGCAAAGACAAAGATGCTACAGAATGAGCATCTACAAGGGTATAACTTTCCAGGATGGGCAACAGAGAACAAAAATATCTCAAAATCCATTTGGGCACAGTGTTAAATGAGTGATTACAGGAATTTAAGAAAGGTAAAAATAACTCTGACATGGGATGTTTGGGGAAGACTTACTAAGGGAATGTGTTAAGTGGGGGCATCTCATATGATTAGAAAGATGAGCAAAATTTTAGAATGGGAATGCATTGTACAAATATAGAGGCCAGAAATATACTAGAATGACAGGCTTCTGTGTGTGATAGTAGAAGATGATAGGATGTAAACTGGATCACATGTTGGGGATTTCTGGTGTTTCTTTTAAAAAATAAACAACCCTGATATTTCTTAGAAGCATCGAACGTTATCAAGCACAAATGATAAATATTAAGGCTAGCAAAACTCACTATTTTGCTGACATGAAAAAAAGAAGCTACAGGAGCCGGTGCTGTGGTGCAGCGGGTTAACCCCCTGGCCTGAAGTGCCAGCATCCCATACAGGCGCCAGTTCGAGACCAGGCTGCTCCACTTCTGATCCAGCTCTCTGCTATGGCCTGGGATGGCAGTGGAAGATGGCCCAAGTCCTTGGGCCCCTGCACCCACGTGGGAGACTGGGAAGAATCTCCTGGCTCCTGGCTTTGGATCAGCATAGCTCCAATCGTAGCAGCCAATTGGGGAGTGAACCAGAGGATGGAAGACCCCCCCCCCCCCCGCCGCCTCTCCTCTCCCTGTGTAACTCTGATTTTCAAATAAATAAATAAAATCTTAAAAAAAAAAAAAAAGAAGGGATCGGCGCCGTGGCTCTCATGGCTAATCCTCCACCTGCAGCACCAGCATCCCATATGGGCACCGGGTTCTAGTCCTGGTTGTTTCTCTTCCAGTCTAGCTCTCTGCTGTGACCTAGGAGGGCAATGGCTAATGACCCAAGTGCTTGGGCCCCTGCACCTGCATAGTAGACCAGGAGGAAGCACCTGGCTCCTGGCTTCAGATCGGTGCAGTGCCAGCTGTAGCGTCCATTTGGGGAGTTAACCATTGGAAGGAAGACCTTTCTCTCTGTCTCTCTCTCTCACTGTAACTCTACCTAATAAAAATAATATATTGGAAAAAAAGAAAAAAGAAGCTACAGTACTTATGAACTTATGTCCTTCTGCATTCTATACTATATCCGTAAGTGTTATTAACCTCAGTGTTTTCTGTGTATTTCAGACATTGTCTCTCATCATGGGGGATTGGAACCTACTGGGTGGCATCCTAGAGGAAGTTCACTATCACTCAACCATAGTGGGGAAAATCTGGCTGACTATCCTCTTCATCTTTCGAATGCTGGTCCTTGGTGTGGCTGCTGAGGATGTCTGGGATGATGAGCAATCAGCATTTACCTGCAACACACAGCAGCCAGGTTGCAACAATATCTGTTATGATGATGCTTTCCCGATCTCTTTGATCAGGTTCTGGGTATTACAGATCATCTTTGTGTCTTCTCCTTCACTGGTATACATGGGCCATGCACTTTATAGACTCAGGGACTTTGAGAAAGAGAGGCAGAGGAAAAAGTCGTACCTAAGAGCCCAGATGGAGAATCCAGAACTTGACTTGGAGGACCAGCAGAGGATAGATAGGGAACTGAGGAGGTTAGAAGAGCAGAAGAGGATCCATAAAGTCCCTCTGAAAGGATGTCTACTGCGCACTTATGTCTTACACATCTTGACCAGATCTGTATTGGAAGTGGGGTTCATGATAGGCCAATATGTTCTCTATGGGTTTCAAATGTATCCCCTTTACAAATGCACTCAGCCTCCTTGTCCCAATGCAGTGGACTGCTTTGTATCCAGGCCCACAGAGAAGACCATTTTCATGCTCTTTATGCAGAGCATTGCAGCCATCTCCTTGTTACTCAATGTACTGGAAATATTTCATCTAGGTGTCAGGAAAATCATGAAGGCACTTTATGAGAAATCCAGCAATGAGGGCTTTGAGAATGAAAGGGGCCCTCCATTCCAGCTGAGGAAATATTCAGCGGCCCAGCAGTGTATGATTTGCTCGTCTTTGCCCGACAGAATCTCTCTACTTCAAGCTAACAATCAGCAGCAAGGAATTCGAATCAACGTGCCAAAGTCTAAAACTATGTGGCAAATCCCACAGCCTAGGCAACCTGAGGCAGATTCTTCCTTCAGCAAAAAAGAGTGGGCTGAGAAGGATCAGCACAGCGGACAGCTCCATGTCCACAGTCCATGTCCTCAGGATGCCAGCACCAGAATTCAGCACTCAGGACAGCAACCAGACCATTCTTCCTTTGCTGTGCAGAATACAACTATCCAGTCTTGGCCAGGTACAACAACCACCTCTAGACACTGTCCAGCCTATGCGGTAGGAACCTGGAAGCAGTCCCAGGACCTAGAACCCTTGGGCGAGCCTCTCACAGATCTACACAGTGATAGCAGTGTGAGAGAGAGTGGGGGCTGGGTAGACAAATCACGCCCGGGTAGTCGCAAGGCCAGCTTTTTGTCCAGACTGTTGTCTGAAAAGGCACAGCTGCAGAGCGACTTGGGAAGTTCAAGTTCCCAGAATAGCTCCCGTTTGGATTTTCAGCACCAGGAAAACAGTCCCTCTCCTGCACCCTCCATCACTGGGCAGAGAACATCAATGGTAAGTAAAGACACCAGCCCTGCTGATTATGGGACCATCACAAGAGGTTTTCCACTCAGGCTGCCTCTCTCCCTTTCCTCCTTCCTGCTGTGTGTGTGTGTGTGTGTGTGTGTTCAGAGAAGTGGACAAAGAGGAGATTAGTTCATAGTGAGCTAACTTCATTCAGTATGTTCAGTTACATTCAATCAAGAAAATGAAAGCTGTATAAAATTTAGGTTATACCGATATCTCCTATAAGTACTGGTATATAAGTGCATACAATACAGTCTCTTACATCAGAAGACTCAGAGTCCAGATGGGAAAATTACACAGGTGATCAAGTGTAAGGTGCTGTATTAGTGGGACTAGGTGAGCTAAGGAGAGAGTGGTCAGTTCTGTAGGATTGGCCTGGAAAAGCTTTAGAGTTGAAGTTATTTTGAACTGAATCTTGGGTGATGTGGTTAGTTTTTCCAGAATGTGGAGGGCTGGATATATGGAAGAAGGCTATCCTGGTAAAATACTGAGAGATGTGGGCCCTCTGGGAACCAGAGGGTGGCTGGAATCATAGGAGGGCAGTGGAGGAAGGCTGTGGAGAGAGGGAAGGCTAGAGAAGTGGGTGTGGATGCCTTGAAGAAAGGTAGTGGAGAACCAGTAGAGAATGCAAAGCAGACAAGAAACGAAATCAATGAGCCACTCCAGAAAGCTCTTTCTTCCACATTGTGGAAAAAGGATCAGAGGAAGGATCTTTTGTAATCTTAGATTGCCATCGTCTCACTCAGGCAGGAGGGTGTACTCCATTGCTTTAACACCTCTGGCATTTAAAAATCATTTACAAATATTTGCTGATGTATTTCACAAAGACTAAAAATCAATACTGTATTGATTTAAATTTTGTTCTCTGAAAAGCCACTGTGAGAGAAAAGTTCTGTGGTCATTGTAAAACATAATGGGTATTTACTGTGGATTCTTCTCAGTTCTGGAACAAAGGATGCACGAGGTGTTCTGCTCACTCCTCATAGCTGTTTTCCATTAGAAAGAAAACCCTGTGTCTGATGGGAGAACTTCCCAGTTGCGCTCACACACTCGTTTCTTCCTTTGTTTCATTCCTTGGGTTAATAATGATTGAATCTCTATTCTGCAGCTTCCTATCTCCCATGGGTTTAGAGACACTGTTATTACTGCACCAAAGCCTTATTTTGAGTAGAATCATATCCCACCCACACTCATTTCTTCTCTGATCAGCCATCTACCTAGGAAACTACAATGCAGTGTCAGTGGATGAGTGCTTTAAACTCTATACCACACGACAGCAGCATTCCCCATGCAGGCCACAGTTCAGAATCATCTGGAAGCTTAAAAAAAGTCTTCATGCCCAGGACAAATTCATTCCCAATTAAACAAAAATCTCTGTGGTTGGGATGCAGGCATAAAAAATCTTTAAACTCCTATGGTGGCCGGCGCCGCGGCTCACTAGGCTAATCCTCCGCCTAGCGGCGCCGGCACACCGGGTTCTAGTCCCGGTCGGGGCGCCGGATTCTGTCCCGGTTGCCCCTCTTCCAGGCCAGCTCTCTGCTGTGGCCAGGGAGTGCAGTGGAGGACGGCCCAGGTGCTTGGGCCCTGCACCCCATGGGAGACCAGGAAAAGCACCTGGCTCCTGGCTCCTGCCATCGGATCAGCGCGGTGCGCCGGCCGCAGCGCGCCGGCCGCGGCGGCCATTGGAGGGTGAACCAACGGCAAAGGAAGACCTTTCTCTCTGTCTCTCTCTCTCTCACTGTCCACTCTGCCTGTCAAAAAAAAAAAAAAAGATTTATTTACTTATTTGAAAGTCAGAGTTACATAGAGAGAGAAGGAGAGGCAGAGAGAGAGAGGTGTCTTCCATCCGCTTGTTCACTCCCCACTTGGCCGCAACGGCCGGAGCTGTGCTGACGCCAGGAGCCAGGAACTTCCTCCGGGTCTCCCACGTGGGTGCAGTGGCACAAGGCCTACTGCTTTCCCAGGCCATAGCAGAGAGCTGGATCAGAAGTGGAGCAGCTGGGACACGAACTGGCGCCCGTATGGGATGCTGGCACTGTAGGCATCGGTTTTATCCACTATGCCACAGTGCAGGCCCCTCAATATTTTTCTTTTCTTGTACCTCTTTCCATGTGAAAGGAGCCTCTGGATTGGTAGAGAATTGAAGGAGAGAGAGCAGTGTTGAGTTGAGACAGATTTTCTGAATCTTTCATCTTATCTTTTTAGAGAAGCTCAGTTTGGAAAAAAGACGATGAAGTTGATGGGCTTGCCTTCTTTTTTCCTGTAGAGATTTATTATATTCATATGTGTAAATAAGAACCAAAAATAATTTTCATGGGGGAAATGTACCACTAACCTTCTTATAAATATAGGACACGAAAGTCTAATCAGGCATGTTTTTTTTTTTTTTTAATTAACAAACTTTCTCTTTTAGAGTAGTTGTAGCTTCACAACAAAACTGAATAGAAAGTAGGGAGTTCTCATATACCCCATCTCTACACATGCACAAAGCTCCCTCACTACCCCCCACTATGAACATCTCACATCAGAGTAGAGCATTTTTTACAGCTGATTAACCTACACTGACACATCCTTATCACTAACAGTCCATGGTTTGCACTGGGGTTCAGTTTGGGTGTTTTTTTTGTTTTGACAAATATATGACATGCATCCACCATTATACTATTATACAGAATAGTGTCACTGAGATGGGAAGTGACATATGGCACAGTGGGTTAAGCTGTTGCTTAAAACCCCAGTATCTCATATCAGAGTGCCAGTTTGATTCCCAGCTGCTCTGTTTCTGATCCGGCTTCCTGCTAATATACATGGAAAAGCATGTGCTTGGGCCCTGCTACCCACATGGGAGACCATCCCTTGCTGTTGTAGCCATTTGAGGAATAAACAAGCATATGGAAGACACTCTCTCTCTCTCTCTCTCTCTCTCTCTCTCTCTCTTTCCTTTCTTTGTCTTTCACTTATTTCTCCCCCCTTTCAAAACAAATATATGTTTTTTAAAAAAGGGAATAGTTTCACTGCCCTAAAACCCATCTGCACTATACCTATTCATCTCTCCCTCTACCCCCACCCCTGGAAAGCCCTGATCTTTCACTGTCTCTAGGTTTTACCTTTTCCAGGATTGGTTATACAGTTAAAGTCTTACGATATGAAGTCTTTTCAAATTGGCTCATTTCACTTAGTTGTGTGCATTTAAGTTTTATCCATGTCTTTCCATGGCTTCACAGCTCATTTATTTTTACCAATGAATCATATTTAATCATCTGGATATACTGCAGCTCATTTACCCATTCACCTGCTGAAGGTCATCCTGAGTGCCCCCAAGTTTTGGCAAGGATGAGTAAAGCTGCTAGAGAATAACCACATGCAGGTTTTTGTGTGGATGTAATTTTCAGTTCATTTGAGCAAATACCAAGGAACATGGTTGCTGAGTGACATGGTAAGAATAGGTTTAGTTCTGCAAGAAACTGCCAATCTGTCTTCCCAAGTGGCTGTACCATTAATGATTCTCACCAGCAAGCAGTGAGTATCCCTATTGTTGTATATTCTCACCAGCATTGGCTGTTGTTACTGTTTTACATTTTAGCCATTCTGTTTTTTTTTTTTTTAAGATTTATTTGTTTGAGAGGCAGAGTAACAGAAAGGGAGGAGGAGAGGAAGAGAGAAGAAGGACAGGGAGGGAGGGAGAGTGAGAGGGAGAGACAGAGAGACAGAGAGACAGAGAGAGAGAGAGAGAGAGAGAGATCTTCCATTGTCTGGTTCACTCCCCAAATGGCTGCAACAGCCAGGGATGGGCCAAGTTGAAGCCAGGAACTGCATCCTGGTGTCCACATGGGTGGTAGGGGCCCAAGGACTTGGGTCACCTTCTGCTGCCTTCCCAGGTGCACTAGCAGAGAGTTAGATTAGAAGTAGAACAGTCATGGCCGGCGCCGCCATAGCTCAATAGGCTAATCCTCCGCCTGCGGCGCCAGCACACCGGGTTCTAGTCCCAGTCAGGGCGCCAGATTCTGTCTTGGTTGCTCCTCTTCCAGTCCAGCTTTCTGCTGTGGCCTGGGAAGGCAGTGGAGGATGGCTCAAGTGCTTGGGCCCTGCACCCGCATGGGAGACCAGGGGAAGCACCTGGCTCCTGGCTTCGGATCAGCACGTGCGCCGGCTATAGCAGCCATTGCGGGGTGAACCAACGGAAATAAAGGAAGACCTTTCTCTCTGTCTCTCTCTCTCACTGTCCACTCTTCCTGTCCAAAAACAAATAAACAAAAACAAACAAACAAACGAAGTGGAGCAGTCAGGACTCAAACTGACACTCTGATATAGGATTCTGGCATCATGCATGGTGGCCTAACCTGCTGTGTCACAACAGTGGCTGTGGAATTTCCTTATTTTTTTTTTTTTAAGTTATTTATTTATTTGGAGGTAGGGGTGAGAGAGAGGGAAGAGAGGAGGAAGGGAGGGGGAGAATGCTTTCATTGCTTGTTCATTCCCCAAATGCCCACAATGGCAGGGGACTGGGCCAGGCTGGAGCTGGGAGCTCACTCCAGGTCTCCCGTGTAGGTGGCAGGAATGCAGTTACATGAGCTGTCACCACTGCCTCTTAGGGTCTGTATCAGGAGGAAGCTGGAGTCAGACCCCAGAGCTTGATATTGAATGCAGGAACTCCCATGTGATATGTGGCATGCTGGCCAGTATGCTAAATGTCTTGCCCTGAATTTTCAGCATTCTAATAAGTGTGTAATCATAGCTCATTGTTTCAATCTCCTAGTGAAATGTGATGAACATCTTTTCAAATGCTTACTTGCCATGTGTATATCTCCTTCGATGAGACTCTTTTCTTAATTTGCCCAGATTTGAATTGAGTTCTTTGTCTTCTTATTGTTGAATTTAAAGAGTTCTTTGTTTAATTTGGGGATAACGGTCTTTTATTGGATATGTCTTTTACAAATGTTTGCTCCTGATCTGTTGCTTGTCTTTTCTTTCTATTGGCATAGTCTTTGTATGGCAAAGTTTTTTTTCATGCCATCTATTTTAAAAACTTTTTAACATATGATCCAGCAATTGCATTTCTGGGTTATATACCCAAAAGAATTGAAAGGAGTGGAACACATTTGTATATGAATGTTAATAAGCAGCATTATTCATAATAGCCAAAAGCTGGAAAGAGTTCACATGCTATGTAATGCATACAAATGTATATTATTTAAGTGGTATATCTATATAACATTATTCAGTCTAAGATTTATGTATTTATTTGAAAGGCAGAATGACAGAGAGGAAGAGAGAGAGAGAGAGAGAGAGAGAGAGAGAGAGATTCCATCTGTTGGTTCACTCCCCAAGTGGCTGCAACAGTCAGGTTTGGGCCAGCCCGAAGCTAGGGGCCTGGAATTACATCCAGGTCTCCCACATGGTGGCAGGGGCCCATGTTCTTGAGCTATCTTCTGCTGCCTTCCCAGGCACATTAGCAGGGAGCTGGATCAGAAAATCAGCTGGGACGAAAATCAGTGCTCCAGAATATATGGAATGTTGCCATCACAGAAAGCAGCTTAACCTGCTACACAACAATGTTGGCCCCAAAAGGAAGATAATTCTCACTCATGCTTCAGTGTGGGCAAACTTTGATGACATTATGCTGAGTGACTTAAGCCAGACATGAAAGGATATTTATGTGAGTTGACTTATGAGAGGCATCCAGAGTAGTCAAATCCACAGAAAAAGAAAGTCGACTGAGTAGAGGGGAGGGGTATAGTGAGTTATTGTTTCCTGGGTACAGAGTTGTACTTTTGCTGGAGGAAAATGGTTCTGGATGGAGAGTGGTGATAGTCACGCCAAGAGTGTACACTGTCCTCATTGCCACTAAGTGTGCTCCTAAAACGATTACAATAGGAAATTTATGTTATGTGTATTTTACTACATAAACAAAAATCCTGTTTCCTCTAAGGAAAATGCACACATCTTAGGCCAAAATAGGCCTCTGAATGTGTTACTTTATGTTTGTTGTTTTTTTCACATACATGGTGGCATTGCTACATAGAGAAGAGAATTTCTCAGGAGACTTCCTGCCTGCCTCCTTCCCCCCTCCCTCCCTTCTTCCTTCCTTTATTTTTCTTTCTACATATTTATTTATTTGAAAGGCAGAGCTACAGAGAGACAGAGGCAGAGAGACAGAGAAAGAGATCTTCCATCCACTGGTTCACTCCCCAGATGGCTGCAACGGCAGGAACTGAGGAGCTTCTTCCAGGTCTCCCACACAGGTGCAGGGGCCCAAGCACTTGGGACATCTTTTACTATTTTCCCAGGTCATTGCCGAGAACTGGATCAGAAGAGGAGCAGCGGGGACTCAAACATGTACCCATATGAGATGCTGGTACTGCAGGCGCGGCTTTACCTGCGATGCCACAGCGCCGGCCCCAGGAGACATACTTTCTAAGTATGTCCTGCCTCAGCTTCCTTTTTCTCCATTGCTTTCGTCGCTATTCAGTCCTTGGCTGATGAGTCCAGCTGTTACTTGGTAGACTGGCACTCTATTAGGGTTTGCTTTGTGCTTCCTATGATTATTTTCAGCTTACTTACTTTTTGTCGGTGATACTGCAAGAGAGACAGTGTGTTCTTAGTGCATTGTATCAGCAGGAACCTGACCTTGGTTTGTGCCATTACTGTTGGAGTGAATTTCAGTGATTTACAGGTGGAGTCAGATTTCTCCACTGGAGAAATTATAATTAATAAGCATGTGTGAGAACACTCTGAGCCGATGTATGTTACCTTGACTTCACCACCTGCTTACTTTGAGGCTTTCATATCAATTCTTGATTTTTTGCTTAAATTAGTCATTATCACTATGACTAAAAAGTGATTATTACTAAGTTTATTTATTTCTGTTGTCTCAAGGTCTGCTGAACTCTGGAGTCAGGCCACGTCACTCAGGCTGTGTGGTGTCTCCCCTCCTGTATCTGCTCAAGACTTAGCTTGCAGTCTCAGCAGAAGGGTAGAGTCTCAGGAAGAGAGGGAGACTTGGGGCCCAGGCTGATGATATTGAATACGAGGGTACTTCCGAAAGTTCATGGAAAACATGTATTAGGGGCAAACTATGGGGAACGGAGCCTGATGGCAGCTGAGTAAGAGGCTCTGGTGACCATCTTCCCACAGAGATACCACCTTCACAGGAGCTAAAGAAGTGAGAGACCACAGTGCCTGCCTCTAGTATAATAAAGAGAAAAGACGCATTGAAGGCAGGAATGGAAGAGCTGCCTGTATCACCTCTCTCTCTCATCTCCCAGTAGTAATGTGGAGAGAGACATCTGGACTCCCACTGGGGAGGAAGAGGGAATTAGGTTCATATCTTTGACTGGAGACCTAGTATCAGACATGCTACTGTGAAACCCAGTAATAGACAGGGCCCCATGGTCTCTACCCCCAGGCCAGGACAGGAGACTGGGTCTTTGGATACACCTTACCCAGGTGCTCAAGAGACTGCTTCTACACTCCTCTGTCATCCTCTGGAAGATAGAAGAGCAAGAATCCAGCCACTAGGAACAGGGTAGGAAAGTGAGCTTAGGAATTTGCCTTGCAGCTCAGTACTGGGCATGCTGTGCTGAGACCCAGCACCAAATACAGTCCAAAGGCCTCTCTCCCTAGGCCAGCACCCATAGATGGTGCCTCTAGATCTGTCCTGGCAATAAGCAGAGAACTGTACCCTAGTGGGATGGACTCCATTCAGCCTGTATCACTGCCAGCCTCTTGTGGGCCTGGTGTACACACCTGTGACTATATGGGGTCCAGTGATGGTGGGACTCAGGTGTACCCCAGCTCACTGTCAGCCTGGATAGCCAAGGCACTGCCCTCACCATCTCTCCCCCAACCTCAGGTAGAGAGCAAGGAGTAAGACTTCCACTACATGGGTAGGAAAGGGAGCTCAGGGCTTTGCCCTGCCACTCAGTGCCTTTCCTGCTGCAGTGAGACCAGCACCATGTTGAGCCCAGAGGCTCCCATTCCCAGGACGGTGCTTGTAGAAAGAGACTCTAGACCTGCCCTGACCTCAGGTGGAGACTCTTGCCCTTGTAGGACAGACTTGTGTTTCAGAGTGCATCACCCCCAGGCTCACATAGGACAGCACAGGACCCAGTGGCTGCGAGACTCAGCTATAATCCAGCTTACTGTAAGCCTGTGTGGCCAAGAGATTGCCTTCGGAACCTGTCCTCCAACCATGGGCATAAAGCACAGAGCAAAACTCCAGCGACTGGGAAATAGGGCAGCAAAGTTCGCATAGGACTACATCTTGGAACTTACTTCCAAGCTGGTAAAACCCAACACTGGTCATATGCTAATAGACCCTGTCCCACGTTCAGAGCTTGCAGATGGAGCCTCTGGATCTGTTCCAGGTCAAGGGGAGACCTGTGGCCTTAGTTAGTTGAAGTTAGATTCTAACCAGCATCACCCGTGACTGGTGGCAGTGGCCTTGGGCTGCAAGTCTGCCACAGCAGCAGGCAGTCCATGATAGATCCTGCAGCATCGATAGTCACAGAACTGCCCACATCATTCCTCTACAACACCAGGCACAGCAACAGAAAGATGAAATGCCTGCTTGGAGGGAGAAAATGTGGATGGGTGTCAAGACATTGCACAGAAATTTGGAGCTGATACCACAGGGACCTACACATCCCCACAGAACTTCAGGCCAGTGTTACCATGACCCTGACCATACCCTTGTCACTGAAGAACCTGAGAAATTCCTCAAGGATGGATCCAGGACCCCCATAACCTCAGCCAATGCAGACTGAGGGTCAGTGCCCCTGCAGCCCTGGCTCTACTGTGCGGATTGCCATGAGACCCACATACCCCTGATGCCACTGCCATTGATTACACTGAAAAAAAGATATAGGGAGACTACACTGCAGTATCCAGCTGGAAATAAAGCCAAAATAGCCACCAAAGCCAACACCTGAAGGCCATGTTCAGTAGTCTTTTTCTTTATGAAGAAGCAGGGCAGTGTGATACTCCCAAAGGAACAGTTACACTGTAGCAACAGATTCCAAAAAAGGGATATTGATAAGATCTGGGATGAAGAATGCAAAAGAATGGATTATTATATATTATACATATCACATATATTATATATTATAAGGATTCTAAAGGAGACACAAGAAAAAACAGAAGTCAGTTTAATGAAATTGGAAAAATGTTGCATGATATGAATAAGAAATTCAAAGAGAGAGGGAGAGATATCTTGAAAAAAAAATCAAACAGAAATCTTAGGAATGAAGAACTGAGTAAGTTAGGTAAGAAATACAGTCGAGGGACCAGTATTGTGCAGGTTAAGCTGCTGCTTGGGATGCTGGCATCCTGTATCAGAAGGTCAGTTCGAGTTTGGCCATTCTGCTTCCAATCAAACTCCCTGCCCACGTGCCTGGGAAAGCAGCAGAAGGTGACCTAAGTACTTTAGTCCCTACTAATGTGCCTGGAAAAGCAGCAGAGGATGGCCCAAGTCCTTGGACCCCTGCTCTCATGTGGGAGACCTTGAAGAAGCTCCTGGCTCCTGGCTTCAGCCTGGCCCAGACTGGTCATTGCAGCCATCTGGGGAGTGAACCAGTGGATGGAAATTCTCTCTCTTCTTTTCTCTTTCTGTAACTCTGCCTTTCAAATAAATACATACATCTCTTTTTTTAAAATTCAAGTTCCTTTAGAAGTGAATGAGAAATGGGGCCGGTGCCGTGGCTCGTTTGGTTAATCCTCTGCCTGCAGTGCCGGCATCCCATATGGGCGCTGGGTTCTAGTTCCGGTTGCTCCTCTTCTAGTCCAGCTCTCTGCTGTGACCTGGGAGGGCATTGGAGGATGGCCCAAGTGCTTGGGTCCCTGCACCCGCATGGGAGACCAGGAGGCAGCACCTGGCACCAGGCTTCAGATTGGTGCAACACCGGCCATAGCGACCATTTGGGGGGTGAATCAACAGAAGGAAGACCTTTCTCTCTGTCTCCCTTGCTATCTGTCTAAAAAAAAAGTGAATGAGAAATAATGTATTTTCTTTTTTTTAAAATTTTTTAAAGAATACAAATTTCATATGTACAACTTTAGGAATACAATTATTCTTCCCTCCATACCCACTTCCCAGCCACACTCCCTCCCCTCCTCCTCCTCCTTCTTCCCTTTCTAGTCCTATTCTCCACTAAGATTCATTTTTAATTAACTTTGTACACACAAGACCAACTAAGTAAAGATTTCAACAATAAGCACACACACACATACACACACATAAAAACTGTTTGAGAACAAGTATCATCACAGTTAACTCTCATAATACAACTCATTGAGGACAGAGGTCCTGCACAGGGAGTTAGTACACAGTGACTCCTGTTGTTAATTTAACAATTAACACTCTTACGTATGACATCAGTGATCACCCGAGGCTCTTGACATGAGCTGCCTAGGCTATGGAAGCCTTTTGAATCCACAAACTCCATCAGTATTTGGACAAGGCCATAAGCAAAGTAGAAGTTCTCTCCTCCCTTCAGAGAAAAGTACATCCTTCTTTGATGACCACTTCTTTCCGTTGGGATCTCAATCACATACATCCTTCATGTAGAACATTTTTTGCCACAGTGTCTTGGCTTTCCATGCCTGACATGCTCTCATGGGCTTTTCAGCTAGACCAGGAAGCCTGAAGGGCTGATTCTGAGGCACAGTGTTACTTAAAGCCATTGTCATTCTATGAGTCTGCTGTGTGACTGCTTCCTGTGTTGGAACATTCTCTACTTTTTAATTTTATTTATTATAATTACCCAACACTTGATCCTATCTGTATGTTCACTTTAACACTTAAGATAATCACTTTAACATTATGATGTCATGAAAACACAACACCACCAAATTCACTAAGAAAGCAGAGAAAATCAGTACCCAATCAACAAGGTGACAGATATTAGTTCTTACCCATCAATACTAACCTTGAATGTAAATAGATTAAGTTCAACAGCCAAAATGCTTAGGTTGGCTGAGTGGATATAAAACCAAGTCCCCCATATGCTGCTTACAAGAGACTCATTTCACAAATAAATATATACATAGTCTGAAAGTGAGGGACTGGATAAAGATATACCAGGCAAATGGAATAAAAAAATGAGTAGGAGGCTGGCGCCGCGGCTCAATAGGCTAATCCTCTGCCTGCGGTGCCGGCACACCAGGTTCTAGTCCCGGTCGGGGCACCGGATTCTGTCCCAGTTGCCCCTCTTCCAGGCCAGCTCTTTGCTATGGCCCGGGAGTGCAGTGGAGGATGGCCCAAGTGCTTGGGCCCTGCACCCGCATGGGAGACCAGGAGAAGCACCTGGCTCCTGGCTTCAGATCAGCGTGGTGCGTGGGCCACGGCAGCCATTGGAGGGTGAACCAACGGCAAAGGAAGACCTTTCTCTCTGTATCTCTCTCTCACTGTCCACTCTGCCTGTCAAAAAATAAAAAAAAAATAATGAGTAGGAGCAGCTATCCTCATATAAGATAAAAGAGACTAAGATTAAAAAACTCTAAAATGAGATAAAGAAGGGCAGTACATTTTGATAAAAGGTTTGATTCAGTAAGAAGATATAACAACAATAAATATATACACACCAAACACAAGACCTCTCTGATATATACAGCAAATACTATTAGACATAGAAGGAGAGATAGACTCCAATACAGTAACAGTATTAACTTCAATACCCTGCTCTCATCAATGGACAGATAATCAGTAAAGATACATCAGAGTTGAACCACACCATTGAGCAAATGGATCTAACAGACATTTACAGGGCATTTTACCCAACAGCTACAGAATACACATTCTTCTCATTAGCATGTGTAACATTCTCTAGGATAGACCATATGTTAGGGTATCAAGTCTCAGTAAATTTAACAAGATTGAAATTGTACCATGTATTGTTGCAGCCCACAAAGGAATGTAACTAGAAATCCATAACAAAAACAATAGAACACTCATAAATACATGGAAATTAAACAACATGCTACTGAATGCTCAATGGATCATTGAATAATTTAAAAAGGAAATAAAAAACTTTCTTGAAATAAATGAAAATGTGGGACCAGCATTGTGGGGCAGCAGGTCAAGCCACTACCTGTGACTCTGGCATCACATATGATTGAGGGTTAAACTCCTGGCTGTACCACTTCTGATCCAGCTCCCTGCTAATGCACCTGGTAAAGTAGCAGAAGATGGCCCAAGTAACTGGGCCCATGCAATCCACGTGGGAGACCTGGATGGAGTTCTAGGATCCTGGCTTCAGCCTGGCCCAGGACTTGGCCATTGTGGCCATTTGGGGAATAAATCAGCAGATGGAAGATCTCTCTCTGCCTCTGTCTCTCCCTCTCCCTCTGTCTCTAACTCTGCCTTTCAAATAAAGTAAATAATTTATTTAAAAAAGAAATAAATGAAAATGAAAATACAATATATCAAAACTGTGGGATACAACAAAAGCAGTATTAAGAGGAAAGATTATAGCATTAAGTACTGACATTAAACAAAAAGAAATGGCTCAAATGAAGCATCACAAAGACTTAGAAAAACAAAAACCAACCAAACCCCAAATTAGCAGGAGGCAAGACATAAATGAGATTGAAAAAAAAAATACAAAAAATCAACAAAAACAAAAAGCTGGCTTTTTGAAACAATCAACAAAATAGATAAATCTTTATTCAGACTAACAAAGAAAATAGAGAAAAACTCAAATAAAATTAGAGATGACAAAGAAGACATTATGAATGACACCACTGAAATACAAAGGATTGTAAGAAACTACTATGAAAAACTGTTTGCTGGGGCCAACGCTATGGTGTAACAGTTAAAGCTGCCGTCTGCAATGCCGGCATACTATATGGGAACTGGTTCAAGTCCTGGTTGCTCTTCTTCTTCCTCTTCTTCTTCTTCTTCTTCTTCTTCTTCTTCTTCTTCTTCTTCTTCTTCTTCTTCCTCTTCCTCTTCCTCTTCCTCTTCCTCTTCCTCTTCCTCTTCCTCTTCCTCTTCTTCTTCTTCTTCTTCTTCTTCTTCATTTGTTTATTTATTTGAAAGGCATAAAGCTACAGAGAGGCAGAGTCAGAGAGAGAGAAATCTTCCATCTGCTGGTTCACTCCGCAGATGGCCACAACGGCCAGATCTGGGCTGATTGGAAGTCAGGAGCCAGGAGCTTCCTCCGGGTTTCCCATGCAGGTGCAAGGGCCCAAGGACCTAAGGACCTGGGCCACCCCATCCTCCACTGCTTTTCCAGGCAATAGTGAAGAACTGGATTGGAAGTGGAGCAGCCGGGACTCGAACCGGTACCCATATGGGATACTGGCACTGCAGGCCGTGGCCTTATCCGCTATGCCACAGCATAGGAGTGAACCAGAAGATGGAATATTTCTATCTCTCCTCTAACTCAGCCTTTCAAATAAATAAAATAAACCTAAAAAATAACTATATGCTAATAAATTGGAAAACCTCCAAGAAATAGGTAACTTCCTGGATACATATAATCTATCAAGATTAAATCAAGAAAATATAGACAATCTAAACAGACCCATAACAACAATGAAGCAGTAGTTAAAAGTCTTCCATCAGGGGCCAGCGCTGTGGTGCAGTGGGTTAATGCCCTGGCTTGAAGCACCGGCATCCCATATGGGTAACGGTTCTAGTCCTGGCTGCTCCACTTCCCATCCAACTCTCTGCTATGGCCTGGGAAAGCAACAGAAGATGGCCTAAGTCCTTGGGCCCCTGCACCCGCATGGGAGACCTGGAAGAAGCTCCTGGCTCCTGGCTTCGGATCAGCACAGCTCCAGCCCTTGCGGCCATCTGGGGAGTGAACCATCAGAGGAAGACCTCTCTCTCTCTCTCTGCCTCTCCTCTCTCTGTGTGGCTCTGACTTGTTAAAAAAAAAAAGTCTTCCATCAAGGAAATGTCCAGGACCTGATGACTTTACTACTGAATTCTACAAAACATTTAAAGAGGAACTAACTCCAATACTTTTCAAAATATTGAACAGGATGGAACTCTGCCAAACTGATTTTTATGAATCCAGCATTACTCTGATACCAAAGCTGAACAAAGACACAACATGAAATTACAGACCTATATCCTTTATGAACATAGATGCAATAAAATACTAGCAAGCTGACTCTAAAACTACATCAATAAGCTCATAAATCATGATTAAGTGGGATTTATCCAGAGATACAGCATTCACAAATCAATAAACATTAGAAATCACATCAACAGAATGAACAAAAACCATATGGTTATCTCAGTAGGTGCAGAGAAAGCATTTGATAAGATTGAACATCCCTTCATGATAAAAAAGAAAACACTCTCCATAAATTAGGTATAGAAGGAACCTCAAAACTATAAAGGCTGTTTATGCAAAACCAACAGCCAATATTATACTGAAGGGGAAGAGGTGAAAGCATTTCCCTCACATCTGGAACAAGACAAGGATGTCCACTTTCACCACTCCTGTCCAATATAGTACTGGAAGTATTAGCAAGAGCAATTGAGGGGCTGGCGTCATGGCTCATTTGGCTGATCCTCCGCCTGCGGCACCGGCACCCAGGGTTCTAGTCCCAGTTGGGGCACCAGGTACTAGTCCCAGTTGCTCTTCTTCCAGTCCAGCTCTCTGCTGTGGCCTGGGATGGCAGTGGAGGATGGCCCAAGTACTGGGCCCCTGCACCCGCATGGGAGACCGGGAGGAAGTACCTGGCTCCTGGCTTTGGATCAGCATAGCATTGGCCGTAGTGGCCATTAGGGGAGTGACCAACGCAAGGAAGACCTTTCTCTCTGTCTCTCTCTCTTTCTGTCTCCCTCTCTCACTGTCTAACTCTGCCTGGCAAAAAGCGCAATTGAGAAGAAAGAAATAAGGAGCATCAAAATTGGAAAAGAAGTCAGAATATCTATGTTTGCAGATGACATGACATGGTACATGGAAAAACCTAAACAATCCACCAAAAAGCTATTAGAACTGATAAACCAATTCAGTGAAGTTGCAGATAATAAAATATCTATACAAAATTTGCTTTTTATATGCTAAAGGCAAACTCGCTGAAATAGAAATAAAGAAATCCCATTCACAATAGCCATAAAAATAATAAAATATTTAGGAAAAAATTTAACCATAAAATGAAGGTTCTCTACAATGAAAATTTTAAAACATTGATGAAAGAAATCTGCAAGGATTTCTGGAAAGATTCTCCTTGCTTGTGGATTGTAAGAATCAGTATTGTTAAAATGTCTGTACTAGGGGCTTGTGTTGTGGCTCACTTGGTTAATCCTCTGCCTGCAGTGCTGGCATCCCACATGGGTGCTGGGTTCTAGTCCCGGTCTTCCAGTCCAGCTCTCTGCTGTGGCCTGGGAGTGCAGTGGAGGATGGCCCAAGTGCTTGGGCCCTGCACCCGTGTGGGAGACCAGGAGGAAGCACCTGGCTCCTGGCTACGGATCAGTGCAGCGTGCCGGCCATAACAGCCATTTGGGGGGTGAACCAATGGAAGGAAGACTTTTCTCTCTCTCTCTCTCTCTGTAACTCTACCTGTCAAATAAAAAAAAAGTCTATATTACCTAAAGCATAATTAGAAAACCTAAAATTCACATGAAATCACGAAAGACCAGAATAGTCAAAGCAATCAAAGGAAAAGAAATCAAGCTGGAGGCATCACAATACCTGCCTTCAAAGCATACTTCAAAGGAATAATAATTAAAACAGCACAATACTGGCATAAAAACCAAAACATAGATCAGTGGTACAGAATAGAGAGCCCAGAAAGTAATCCACATTCAAATAGCCAGCTGATTTTGATGAAAGTGCCCAGACCATACACTGGAGTAAGGAAAATGGTGCTGGGGCCGGCACTGTGGTTCAGCAGTTAAAGCCATGGCCTGCAATGCTAGCATCTCATATGGACACTGGTTCAAGTCTTGGTGCTTCACTTCTAATCCACCTCCCTGCTAATGTGCCTGGGAAAGCAGTCCTTGGGCCCCTGCCCTCTCGTGGGAGACCCAGAGGCAGCTCCTCAATTCCTGGCTTTGGATCAGCTCAGCTCCAGCCGTTGCAGCCATTTGGGGGGTGAAACAGTGGATAGAAGACCTCTTTCTGTATCTGCCTCTCTCTATAACTCTGTCTTCCAAATAAATAAAATAAAATAATTTTTTTAAAAAACATGGTTCATAGGTACATATACATATATAAGATGTGTATATGTAGAAGAATGAAATTAGATCCCTACCTCTCACCATATATAAAAATCAAGGGATCAAAGATCGAAATTTAAGACCTGAGATTATGAAGTTTTTGGAAGAAAACATACAGGAAACACTCCAAAACATTGGTGTGGGTGACAAATTCTTAGATAAGACCCTCAAAGAACAGGCAACAAACTAACGGGATTATATCAAACTCAGAACCTTCTGCACACCAAAGTAAATAATAGAGTGAAGAGACATCCAACAGAATGAGAAAAAAATTTGCAAGCTACCTATGCAACAAAGGATTATAGTCCAGAATATATCAGCAACTTAAAAAACTCAACAACAAAAAACAACCAATCTGGTTAAGAAAGGGGCAAAGGATCTCAATAGACAGTTCTCAAAAGAAGATATCAAATGACCAAGAAATATGTGAAAAATGCTCAACATCACTAGCCATCAGGGAAATGAAAATCCTCATCCCTGTCAGAATGTCTGTTATCCAAAAGACAGAGGGTAACAAATGCTGGCAAGGATATGGAGAAAGGGGAATACTTATACACTGTTGGTGGGAATGTAAATTACTGTATACACTATGGAAAACAGTATGGTGATTTCTTACAAAACTAGAAATAGACTTTTCATATGATTCAACAATCTCACCTCTGGGTTTATACACAAAAGACATGAACACAATGTACCAAAGATACATCATCAGATAAATGGATAAAGAATCTATGGTACAGATACAATGGGATATTACTTAGCTATAAAAAAGAAATTCTACCATTTACTTCTAAATGGATGAAACTGGAGGACATTACATTGAATGAAATAAGTGGACACAGAAAGACAAACACTGCATGTTTTTCCTTATATGTGGGACTAAAATTAAAAATGAAGAATTTTAAAAAGCCAAAAAGAAATGCCTGTGTATCAGTATTGTTGCAAATACAGTTTTGTCAAACTTTGTTTCATATCTTTGTCAAACCAATGGTTCAGAATTTTTGCTTAAATTACCACTCTGACCTCAGAACCAGCCCTTAAGGCATTCTGGTCTTGCTGAAAAGCCCAGGAGAGATTTCAGGCATGGAAAGCCAAGACACAGTGGCAAAAAATGCCCTACATGAAAGACCTCTGTGGGTGAGACCCCAGTGGAAAGAAGTGGTCAAAGAAGGAAATACTTTTCTTTAAAGGGAGGAGAGAACTTCTACTTTGCTTATGGCCTTATCTACATACTGATGGAGTTTATGGATTCAAAAGGCTTCTATAACCTAGGCAGCGCACGTCAAGAGCCTCAGGTGTTAATTGTTAAATTAACAACAGGAATCACTGTGCACTAACTTCCCATGTAGGACCTCTGTCCTCAAAGAGTTTTATTATGAGAGCTAACAGTAAAACTTATTCTCAAGGATTTACTTCATTTTGATGTATTAAGTGGAGGATAGTCTTATGTTTCATAAGTTTTAGATATAACTAAGTGCCCAACTCCATTGTTTGTTGTATTAGGCGCTTCCTTAATTAATGATAAAACTCATTCTCAAGGACTTACTTTCTTTTAATGTACTAAGTGGATGATATTCTTATGTTTCATAAGTTGTAGTTATGTCTAAGTGTTCACAAAATATGTACATTCTTGGGTGCTTCTTTAAAGTTAATTAAGTTTCTTTTTTTAATTTTTTAAATTTATTTTTTATTTTTTTATTTTTTTGCCAGACAGAGTTAGACAGTGAGAGAGAGAGAGAGAGAGAGAGAGAGAGTTATAGACAGTGAGAGAGAGACAGAGAGAAAGGTCTTCCTTCCATTGGTCACTCCCCTAATGGCCACTACGGCGGTGCTGTGCCGATCCGAAGCCAGGAGCCAGGTACTTCCTCCTGGTCTCCCATGTGGGTGCAGGGACCCAAGCACTTGGGTCATCCTCCACTGCCCTCCCAGGCCACAGCAGAGAGCTGGACTGGAAGAGGAGCAACCGGGACTAGTATCCCGCGCCTCAACCGGGACTAGAACCTGGGGTGCCGGCCCCACAGGCAGAGGATTAGCCAGGTGAGCCATGGTACTGGTCAGTTAATTAAGTTTCTAAAAGAAAAGAAGTGAAGTTAACTTCAAGATGCAATGACTTTGAACAGCCCTTGTCTTGACTGTTGAACAGGTTTTTGTTTTGTTTTGTTTTTTTGGTGAAAATTGTTGAACTCTTTACTTAGTATAGAGTTGGTTTTCTGTGTATAAAATTAATCAAAAATGGATCTTATCGGAGAATGGGACTGGGAATGGGAGAGGGAGGAAGGAGAAAGGGTAGGAGTGTGGGTGGGAGGGCAAGTGTGGTGGGAAGAATCACTATATTCCTAAAGTTGTACTTATGAATTTCATGAAGTCTGTATTCCTTAAATAAAAGGCTTCTTTGGGAAAAAAAAGAATATTATACTAGTGTAGTTTTTATGATCTGTGATTATTTTTAAGTTTACTACATATGAAAAAAAAATCCCAATTAGACAAAAAAAAAAAAAAGAAAAGAAAAAAGAAAAAAGAAACAAACACAAAAAAAGAATTAAGACAGCCTCTAAGACTTTTGGATACCATCAAACAAACAAATGTTAAAAAATTTGGAGATCTCGGCCGGCGCCGCGGCTCACTAGGCTAATCCTCCACCTAGCGGCGCTGGCACACCGGCTTCTAGTCCCGGTCAGGGCGCCGGATCCTGTCCCGGTTGCCCCTCTTCCAGGCCAGCTCTCTGCTGTTGCCAGGGAGTGCAGTGGAGGATGGCCCAAGTACTTGGGCCCTGCACCCCATGGGAGACCAGGAGAAGTACCTGGCTCCTGCCATTGGATCAGCGCGGTGCGCCGGCTGCAGTGCACTGGCCGCGGCGGCCATTGGAGGGTGAACTAACAGCAAAGGAAGACCTTTCTCTCTGTCTCTCTCTCTCTCTCTCACTGTCCACTCTGCCTGTCAAAAAAAAAAAAAAAAAAAAAGGAAATCTCAAGGAAAAGAGAGGAGTAAAGTCATAGAAAACCTATTCAAAGAAATAATAACCAAAATCCCTCAAATGCTAATAAAGATTAGGATATTTAGGTTCAGGAGGCCCCTAGAACCCCAAATAGACCTGACCAGAAAAGATCCTTACTGAGACACATTATAGTCAATCTCTCAAAATTATAACACAAGGAGATAGTTTTAAAACCTGAAAGAGAAGAACACCAAGTCACACGGAAGGGAATCCTCAGGAGACTAACAGCTGACTTCTTAGCAGATTCTTTGTAGCTCTGGGGGATGCGAGTGGGGATGGAATCATGGGTTCCAGGTTCTGAAAAGCAAAACTGCCAACCAAGAATACTATACCCAGCAAAGCTGTTTTTCAGAAATGAAGACCAAAAGACTTTCCAAGACAAGTGAAAATGAGGGAATTTATCATCACCAATAGGGCCTTATAAAAGGTGCTTGAGGGATTTGTAGCTACAGAACCAAAGAAAAACAACTATCACCATGAAAATATGTTAAAATATAAAATTCAGGAAAAGGACAAAGGATAGTTAAAATAAACAGAAGAAAAAAATTTTTAAATGACAGAAGTCATTACTTACCAATAATAACCTTGAATATAAATGGACTAAATCCCCTAATTATTTATTTTTAAAATAGCATGATTATGTATAAAGCCAGTTTTTCTTTTTCTTTTTTTAAAGATTTATTTATTTATTTGAAAGTCAGAGTTACACACGGTGGGCGGGGGGTCTTCCATCCGCTGGTTCACTCCCTAATTGGCTGCAACAGCCAGGGCTGCACCGATCCGAAGCCAGGAGCCAGGAGCTTCTTCTGGGTCTCTCATGTGGGTTTAGGGGCTCAAGGACCTGGGCCATCTTCTACTGCTTTCCCAGGCCATAGCAGAGAGCTGGATTGGAAGTGGAGCAATTGGGACTAGAACTGGTACCCAAATGAGATGCCGGCACTTCAGGCCAGGGCGTTAACCCACTATGCTACAGCCCCTAAATCCCCTATTTAAAGATGCACATTGGCTTGAGTGGATAAAAAACATGACTCAGACAATTTTAAGACAGCCTCATGGGGCTGCCCAACATTTGTTTCCACCTTCATAGAAAAGAACCCAAACAGCAAATACATGGAGTTTTGAGATAAGCGCCCAAGAACAACAGAGTTGAGTAGGGAATAACTAGAACCCAAACAGAGATCCTGGATGGAAGCACAGCAAGAGAGACAAAGCCATCTGGCAACTGAGACCCCAGCCCCACAGCCAGAGGAAATCCACATTGCAGGGGTGAAGGAACAATAGGAGAACCTCAACAGAGCCCATCTGCATGAATGTCTTTCCTGGGCAACCTTGGCTATGCGAGGAGCCCACAGTCCCCACCCTCCCCTAAGGACAGCTACCTGGAGAACTGAGTCTCTTTGATTCAGAGAAGGAACAACCATTATATCTACCACAACCCTCAGAGCACATGATGCATCAGTGTAGCAACTGCCTTGAGGAAGAAGTTACTGTTGGAATTCATACCACCCCAGGCTCCAGAGAGAAGTCCCAGCATGTCCTCATCCCTGGGGTGCACAGACATTCCACCACATGAGCAAGAAATACCGCAGCCTCATGAATCCAATTAGATGTGGCAGAGCAGCAGTGGCCCAAGCACCCTAGTCCCATAGCCCTCTGCACTACAAGGGTCAGGGGGAACATAGAACAGTAGGGGGCTCCTGCTCTCAGGACCCCTGAAGTATGGGCACCTGTCCCCTTAAACTTGAAACCTGTCTTCCCCTCCCATTCCCTCCCTCCTGCCATCCAGGGCATTCCTTACTGGGACCCAAACACACTGGGATTCCCATACAGGGTTCCCGTGACAGGCCCACATTTTTCCACTGCTGCTCAGAACTTTGTGCATCCTGGGATTGTTTGCACATCTGACCTGCCCCCAGTGCCAGGTTGGCCTGCTCACAGAACCCGTGCTACTCCCATAACTCCAGCTCTTGTGTAGTGGCTAGATGTCTACATACTCAGTCATTTGCAGAGTCAGCCCCGACTGCTGCCAGCAGCAATGATGCTCTTTTTTTTTTTTTTTGGATTGATTTATTTATCTGAAAGTCAGAGTTACACACAGAGAGGAGAGGCCAAGACATAGAGGTCTTTCATCTGCTGATTTACTCCCCAATTGGCTGCAACGTCCAGAGCTGTGCCGTTCTGAAGCCAGGAGCCAGGAGCTTCTTCTGGGTCTTCCACATGGGTGCAGGGGCCCAAGGACTTGGGCCATTTTCTACTGCTTTCCCAGGCCATGGCAGAGAGGTGGATCGGAAGTGGAACAGCTGGGTCTTGAACCAGCACCCATATGGGATGCCAGCACTGCAGGTGGTGGCTTTACATGCTATGCCACAGCGCCGGCCCCAATGATGCTCTTATAATTCCAATCCCTCCCATAATTATTGGTGGTCCCTGTGCCCACTCAATCTTGGTGCCAGCACCACTTTCAGAGCTCTAGCCCCCGACTTGGGCAGTGGCTGGAAGCCTGCATGCCCAGCATGCTCCTGGAGTTAGTTTGGCCTGCTCCAAGTGCTAGTGCTGCTCCCAGAGCTCCAGCTCCTCACTTGGGTGGTGGCTGGGGATGTGTGCACCTGCCCTGCCCCCTCTGCTCCAGGCACCAGCATCACGCCCACAACTCCAGTCCCTCCCTTGAGGAATGACTGGAAGATGAGGTGCCAGGGACCCAATCGTATCCACTGGGCCCCAGGCATCACTGCTGTGTCCTGGGGTCTGCATTGGTGGGAAGCTGGAGTCAACAGCCAGAATTAGCAATTGAACCCAGGTACTCTGCGTGGGATGCAGCCCCTTATCCACTGGGCTAAGTGTCTGCTTATACCAAACTTTCAAGGAAGAACCAACACCAATTCTTCTCAAATGATTCCAAAAAATTGAAAGAGTGAGAACCCTTCCAAGCTCATTCTGTAAGGCTAGTATTACCTCGATTCCAAAACTGGATAAGGACATAACAAAAAAAAT